>NC_056743.1:1033533925-1033798925 GCF_019279795.1 Protopterus annectens
AATAGTGCAGGAAACCAAACTTCTAGGAGCTATTATTGACAATAAACTTTCATTCAACTCCCGTATACAGTAAAATATAGAGAAAACTCATCAAAAACTGAGACTCTTATATAGAAACAAACATTTCTTTACTACAGCATCCAGAACTATCCTTACTAAAACATTTTTACTTCCCTCCCTTCTTTACGGTGCCCATTTCCTAACTAACTTCCAAACTTATACCCTAAGCAAGATGGAACAGTGCTACAACAAAGTTGCAAAGTTTGCCACAAACTCTAAATCTCACACACATCACTGTAAACTGCTACTAGAATTAAACTGGCTTGAACTCCCCAACCAAATTGCCTTTATTCAGCTACCTACCTTACACAAGTCAGAAATCTCTTAACTATCTCAAAACTCACAAGAAAACCAGGTCACTCTCTGTATTCATACTCTGTCTCTATACTATGGAATTCACTACCTCTAGCTACCAGGTCAATGCCTGGCCTAACCCATTTCACAGCCTCTTTAAAAAATCATCTCAAAAATACATGGCTCTGCTCCTGCATACATCCTGCCTAATGCTCAGCTTTTCCTCTTCTTCTACACTAGCCTCATCCTCCTGTTCTGTCACTTTTCACTTCCTCACAGTCTGCAAGATCCTAAGGCCCTACTAACTCCTTCTCTGTTTCTATACCATATCCATAAACTACTGTTCAGGCTGTAATGCCGGGTCTATATTATTTGAAAGAAAGTTCAAAATATCGATCACTATAAACAGCGAAAATGCCGGACATCAAACCCTGTATCATGGGGAGCGCAGCCCCCCACACCCCGCGCTAATTATATATACCAATTCAGAGATCTCACTACAGTGAGGAAGGGGCAAATTTCCTGAGCTTCACTGTACCTCGATCTCATAAAACAAACATCGATGTCCAGCATTTTCGCTGTTTACAGCGATCAATATTTTAAACTATTCTTCTTAACTCTCCCACTATCTTTTTGCATCACTACCTTTATAACAATTATTTTCCTAACTGAAACCAACATTCTATTTTTTCATATACTATAACAGTCAGTGTCATACAATCCAATGCCTACATACTGTTTTTGTACACTTTCTACTCATAGGCTATGTATATGGTGAGAGTGACTATAATTGTCTGTAATGTTTTAACTTTATAGAATTGTTTAGATGTGTAGTATATCTTGTAACATCTTGTAATATAGTTTATGTTCATTCAAGTTATTTTTGTATAGTATTTCTTATGGCATTTGTATTGTATTGGATTATACTGTATTTGTATTGTACTATTTGTGGAGCTTTTCTCCCTAGGCTTCTGCTGAAAACGGGTTCTGTAGACCCACTCAGACTACCCTGGTAAATAAATATCAAATGAATAACTAAATAAATGCTACTAATAAATAAATAAATTCACACCTAAAATAGCAAGCTGCCTGAAAGGACACTGTCTGGGAGTGTAAGTTTGTGTGCATAGATGTTTTATTTGTGTGCATGTGAGTGAGTGTGTGTGTGTGTGTGTGTGTGTGTGTGTGTGTGTGTGTGTGTGTGTGTGTGTGTGTGTGTGTGTGTGTGTGTGTGTGTGTGTGTGTGTGTGTGTGTGTGTGTGTGCGTGTTTCTGTGTGTGTGTGCATGTGTGGGCATATATGACTATACTGAAGTCTATTTCAGAGCTGCAGTGTTCTCCTTCAGATACATCTATCCACAAATATCAACAATGACTATACTGGACTGAAGAAAAGCATTAACATGTTGGTAGTAAACCTTTGCACTGAAAGGAGATGAGGATGACTTCCACACAGCTAAGACCTAAGCCGTTTGTAATAGCTAAAACCCAATTCAGGTTAAATTGCAAAATAAATAGACAACAATTGAAAAATAATATGTCTTTCTGCAGCTTATCTCAAAAAAGTGTACATTTGTACAATAGGTGGTTGAAGTAGGAGCTTGGCAAACAATTACTAATTAACTTTTAATATGCATATGGCTGGGTTTGAAAGAAGCACACATCAATTGATTGAATCCAAATGTATAAAAGCTGATTGGTTAATATACAATGTGATCCTTTACTCTGAGCAATAAAACTTTGTCATCTAATGCTAAGAGGTGGCAGTGCTTCAAATAAAACAACTCCACTACAAAGTAAAGGATCATGGAACTTTGAGATTTTTAACCAGTTTAAGCTAAAATAAATTCTGCAATAATGTTTGTTATGTTTATCTGACATACATTTGAATGGATAGAGAGTGAGAAACTAAACCTAACACTTTCTGCCCTGTGAAACTGATAAGTCAGTGGCTCATATGACTGAAAATCCTGAGAGAAAGACATGTGACTAGCATCCATATCTTCTAAAAGATTACATCTGTTAATCAGGTCCTCCCCCTATTCCAAGACATTAATATTTAAGAGGTTAATATAACTCTCAGTTAATGTGATCAGAACATTTTCTATGACTAGTATTTCTGAGCAGTTTATAGACAGTTGTAGGGATAGAGCTGAAATTATCTACATTATATAGGGAACAAGAGGGGCAACTGTTTCTTGCAACGATAGAACCTATTACGATTGTGAGTCACCTGTTAATCGCAGAAGTGAAGAAACAGGTGAAGAAATGGCTTTCCTTTCTTTTGATCAAAAAAGCTGTGTTATGGTACCTTCTGCTACATTTCTTCAATGTCCAACCTTCTACATCTTGGAGGCTGATAAAAGTTTTAGGTTTTTTAGCTTGGAAATCTGGGGAGAAAATCAAGTCTAGCTGCTCCATAACGCAGCTGCTTCAGTTATGGTCTATGCTGTGTACTTCTTCCTTAGAGGTGAATTCATAATTTTACTGGGTATTGAATAGAGAACATGTCCTTTTTGACTTCAATAGTTGAATAAGTGTGATACGTTCTTTGCGTTGCCTATTAAAATAAGTTGAAAACTCATTTTGAGATTTGATTGGTTTATAGGTTCATAGGTGAATACTAGACTAATTGCTCTGAAGGGCCATTTTAAGCCTGTTACTAGCAATGTTCCACGAGGTCCTGGCTATTCACAGAACTACTTATTTACCACTAATTGAATGGAACTTAATCGTGATGGCTCCAAACAAGTCATTAGCTAAAAGGTGCAGGGTTATGTTAACCAAACTCAGAATCCAAATATAAATAACTCCACTGAGAATACGACCACTGGTTAAAAAATAATAATTTTTATTAAAATAATAAATAAAATGATTGAGCACTTTCTTCTCAACAGAGAGACTTCATCAGAATAAGAAATTATTAGCTCAGCAATTTCAGTCTTAACTGCAGTATGCTTGCTGAATTGTCAAAGTGAGAAGGGAAAGTAAAGGGGAATCCAGATTATCATAGGCAGCTATCACTGGACTTCCATCACCTATTCCTTCTTCAGACCAAAGATCTGCATATTGTTTTTCTGAAGATAGCTTTCTAGGTTATCCAGTATTTTATAGTTAGAATAATATTTCATTTTAATAAGATCTTGAGTGTGGCTTGAACTTGGCAGTATCACCACCTGCATTAGCTACATAATGGCGATATCTCAATTCTCACAGTAGCGGCAGCTACAGTATTTTTCTAACTAGTGCTGTTCATAAAAGTTATGCAGCAGCATAATGGCGTTTTTTGATTTTTAGGGCTGCTGTAGTTAGAATAGACATGCCTGCATTGTCCAGCATAGTCTGCATTTGCTTATTTTCTCCAGACATTTGTTTATGTTTGGTGTATTCATCTCTAGACACTTTAATAGCAAGACCCCTATATTCGGCTCCTGGCAACTTCAAATACACCTTTAACTTCCTCAGCAAATGTATAAACTATAACCACTGTATAAATTGTAACTGCACTTAAAAGCAGGAGCTTGCTAAAAACAAACTATGAAATATAGATGGTTTGCTGCAAGTAATTTCTAGTTTTTGCAGGATCAGATCTTGCCTGGAAGTCAATGCAAACATATTTTATCTTTACCTTTTGGTCTGCACTACAGTGTTTACCATTAACTTAGTGTTTTTGGCAAAACAGATTAGGGAAAATTTAGGCATTTGTTACTACAGCTTTCAATAACTTGTTAATTGCTACAAAAAGATATTGTTGCCCTCCCTTAAAAACAGACTATTTAAATGTGATCAAACTCATTCTATTAGAGACATTTTCATTGTGACACTAGCTATACTTGCATTCAGACTGGTTACTGCTGAAAAGCCTTTACAAAAGTAACACCTGCCTATTGGTATGTCATTCCTAAGGAAATTAGGCAAACTGATGACTTCATTCATTTGAGAAAGGATTAAAATCTAACAACTAAAAGAAAGAAGGGGCAAATGTTTTAGTGATGGTGAGTAGTCTAAAATCTTTTCTACTGCTGACTTGCGAGTCGCAATGCCTTATTCAGCTCACTAAGTTAGCCGTTCTCTCATCCATCCATCCATCCTCAACACCTTTTCCCATTTTGCACATGGGGTCAGGGTGTCACTCCAACAGTGACAATCATTTTGAGCCAAGGTTTATGCCACCGGGTGGCTAGCCCTGCCATGGTAGTTCATCTGTACCACTCACTCACACACACACACTTGCACCTATGGCCAATTTAGAGTGTCCAATATACCGACTGCATGTCTTTGGAATGTGGGAGGAAACCGGAGCACCAGCAGGAAACTCACTCAACCACAGGGAGGACATGCAGACTCTGCACAAAGGTACCCTAGCCAAGAATCAAACTGGACTACCTCTTGCTGTGAGGTGACAATGCTAACCACTGTATTACAGTTCTCTAATGCACATGTGTATATAGTGCATATTTTAATTCACCGTTACAAGGCAAACTTCGCACACATACCTATTGTATATTTTTTCTCTTGTTTTTTTCTTGTACAATTTTGTTTCTGTTCCAATAATTTTTTTCTCTGTTAGTGACTGGGTAATACTTGTTCATGTACAAGTGTTATTTAAAGCCTTCTATTTTTATTATCATCTGTTTGGCTTGTTTCATAGATGAAAAAAAGTTACTCAGTTAACAAATATAATAATCACATGAATACATTCTAAGGAAGTGGAAGGCAAAGCTGTGACAACCAGAAATAATATTTTAGTTACAGCTATGCTATATTGCATTTAGGTAAACATCTGAAGTTTTCAAATTCAAAAGACCACTAAAATGGGTAAGGAAATTTGAACTCTTTTAAAGAAACTTTTTGTAGTGGTCATACAAAGTAAAATATAGCAATACTGTATATTCTGTCACTAACTAGTAGAAAAACATTTGAAGACATATATAATTAAAATTAGTCAGAGAGTAAATCTGTTGACGTTAAGAGTAACTAACAGTAACAATAATTACTGACTTTAACAGTAATAGTAACCTTGACTAAACAGGATAATCTTTCTTTACTGCATTTGTTTACTGGGGCAGTCCAACTGGCAGTAAACTACCCCTTTTCAGTGGATGTCTTGAGGAGAAAAGCTTCAAAAAAATTACAACATTACATAAAGAACATAGAGGTATACAAGTAATCAACAAATATACAAAAGTTAAACAGAGTATCTTTAATTAATAAAAGCACCTAACCTAACAAAACTAATTTCAGCAAAAACAAGACACAATTCAAATGCAGGATAACAATTGCAGACTTAGTAAATACAAATATTTCTCATAGGTGCAACCTGCATAACACAATACTAAATATGCTCAGTAATCACTACATCATATTTTCATTTTTCTCTCTTATAACCACAAATATTCCCCAACTATCACTGGAGTGAGATTCATATCAGAATCTGAAGAACTCCAGCTATGCACTGAATGTAATATAATTAACTGGATAACTCTCTAACAGCAGGAAAACCCATCTAAATCAATAACAAATATTTAATTGAATAAAATGCAGAAAACAGTCAGGGGTAAATGTAGACAGTAGATCACTGCAGAGAGATATATAAAGGAATGAAACTACGAGATAATGTCAGGCATAGACGGAAATAACTGTATGCTTGTGTGTGTGTATATGTGTGTGTGTGTGTGTGGGGGGGTCTGTGTCTGAGCTGTATTACATAGAGGTAGTGTTATTGAAAGGATTTTTTAGGGTAAGATTAATGGTAAGGGTTAGGGGCCAGGTTAGGATTATGGTTAACATGTATTACTAAGGTATAATGCTAACTCTTCCCTTGATCCTAACCACCATGCATCTTACCTTAAAAAGAAAAAAGAAAACACTTTCTGTAACATTACCAACATTTAAACAAATTTGACCCGAATTTGTCACATAGTTATGGTTAGTACATCAGAAAATTAAATTTGTTTCCTTTTCCAATGTACTGGGTGACTGTCATTTGCTTTGGTGGTATTATGAGTGGTTAACATATTTTGTTTGATCTTTTGCATGCTGAATATTTAACATGTTGAGCATTCATGATGGCTATATATATGTATCTATATCTATCTGTCTATCTATATATACTTATGTGATGTCTGGCCAATATCCCACTGGACTGCCAACAATAATGTGACGTCCCCCAATTAAAACCCAGGTCAGTAATTAAGGAACCTCAATCCTCACCACTGACTCCAGTGTGGGAGTGTCACGAAAAACACCAGAGCACAGAGCACACAAGAGTAAAATTCCACAATTTCCCTTAAGAGCACAACAGGAGCAAGCTCAATTTTCCTGGGACTGGACTATATACCTCCCATATCATACACTTCAGAGCAATGTGCTCCAGTTTAAGACCTCTAACTCACTCACACTCAAAGTAAATTTAAATCTCATACACTCAAACACTGGGAAGCTTGGCACAGATTTCCAGCCATGTCTCCTCCCCTGTACAAATGGTAAACACTGCCACCAGAGTCAGACAGGTCTACATGCCCTTCAAGAGGTGATCAAGTATTAAAAATTAAATATCAAAATAAATGATATCTATAACCAGAAGCAGTTAGGCATTCAAGGTGACCTGGGGAGTATCAAACAGGTATAAATACTCTCTAACCTGTAAAAAACACACTGATTGTCCAGCCACAATGTAAAGTAATGAAAAGCATTTAATAATAAGTAAACTGATTGCAAGAATGTAAATTGATAACTTTCAATAAACACCAGAATTCAGTCACCAGAAATATAAAATTATACTGTAGGATAGAAGTTCATCATCTTAGAAAAAGTCTATCTAAATAACTAAACTTTCCTAATCTATCTAGAGAACACTGTCCCTGATCTAATCTAAAACATAACAGCAAGGCAAAGGCAGGCTTACAGTTCTGGTGAGTACTTTTCCCTTGTATCTTCTGCACAGCACTGTAACTAACTGCAACACTTCACTAACTGTTGCTCCTAACTAACTGCTCAGCAACTGACTTCAGCAGTCTCTTTTATAATCTGGGTTAACAGTTTCAACTGTCTTATTTTAAAAATAACAGTCAGCTGTTTAAAAAAAGTTCATTTTCCTGTCAAAAAATCACATAGCAACCAGGAACATTCTAATGACATCACATACTGTTCATCTGATTCTCTATAGACAGTTTATATTTTAGAATCTCCCTCACAAACATGTGTAATTAGACATGTATCAAACACTGACAGATTCTTTAAATATTTTGTATAAGCAGGGAGCTACTCAAGATTAAAAAACAACTTAATTATATTTTCACAATTAAACATGCTGGCATACAATACAAGTTAATCTGAGAATATAAAAACCAGAAAAAGTGCACCACCAAACAACGAAACACTAAAGAAAAGCACCAGTAGAAGTAGTAAAAGTAAAATATTGCAGACAAACAAATAGCGTATTCCCACTTTATTCTCCGCTTTCGTCATAAACTTCTTCAGAATGATAAAACACTACAAAATACCAATGGTTTAAATACTGAAACATCTTAAACCAATTAGTCAATTGTCCAATAAAAAAGAAACAATTAAACAATTAATAAAAAAGAAAACTAAAAACCAGGTTTATAACTACATAAAATGCAATAAAAAAAAATGCAATAAAAAACCTGCACTATTTTTATTAATGCGTAAATCACGGTACTTTAAATAACATTTTTTATTAATTGTTTAATTGTTTCTTTTTTATTGGACAATTGACTAATTGGTTTAAGATGTTTCAGTATTTAAACCATTGGTATTTTGTAGTGTTTTATCATTCTGAAGAAGTTTATGACGAAAGCGGAGAATAAAGTGGGAATACGCTATTTGTTTGTCTGCAATATTTTACTTTTACTACTTCTACTGGTGCTTTTCTTTAGTGTTTCGTTAATCTGAGAATATACACAAATCTCCTGCCAGACATGCTAATACAGATGACAGTGTTTCATTTTCTTCACAACTGATACATACATACACACACACACACACACACACACACACACACACACACACACACACACACACAGATACACACACATACATATATAGCTATATAAATATATTTAGTTGACATTTGTTTACTGGGGAGGTCTGGCTGTGCAAGAAGCCCTTTTTAACCAGAAGCCTGGGGAGAAAAGCTTCATATACAAGTTAACAAATACAACTTTACATAGCTAAACAGACAGATTACTTACATAGCAAAACAATCAGACATAATTTAAAGAATAAATTTACAGGAGAACAGCTTATATATATATATATATATATATATATATATATATATATATATATAAATATATATATTAATGAATAAGAAATTATAGGATGGAGACAAAGGGTGTTATGCAATGGATACAGTGGTTAGTGGGTAAGAGGACTAGTAATAATGGGATAAAGGAGGTGTTGTAAGTGGGATTAGTGAGGAGATGAGAGGGAAGATTATGTGAAGAATAGGGAAAAGAGTTTAGGTAGGGGGAGAGGGGAGAAAAAAAGGTTTAAACAGGGTAGATAGGTTAGGGTGGAATTCTAAGAAAGAAGCTGATAAAATATTTAGGTTTATTGAGGGAGGGAGAGAGAGAGAGGTATAGGTGTGACAATAATAATGTAACAGTGATGGCAAAATCAGCCAAGGGGATGTAAATGTGCAGTGCCAGGTTTATATATATGTGTATATCTATATCTACATCTGTATCTATGTATATATATATATATATATATATATATATATATATATATATATATATACATATGGTTCTACTTCATATCATCGAATTATCATTTCATCGAATTTCAAATCATCAAGACCAAATCATTGAAAACTCATTTTGTCGAAAACTCTTATCATCGAATCTCAAATCATTGAAAACTATAAAGCAACTAGAAATAACATTACACAGGTTTTTACTACATTTATGCAGGGGGCAAGCCCCCCTGCACCCCCACCCCCATAAATAAATATACCAACTCCAAGGTCGCAATACAGTGGGGGAAAAGGTAATTTCCTAACCCCACTGTAGTGTGACCTTGAAGTTGGTATATTTAATTACATGGGGTGTGGGGGGGGTGAAGGGGGCTTGCCCCCCTGCATAAACATAGTAAACAGTGTCTGGGATGTTATTTCTAGTTGCTTTATAGTTTTCAATGATTTGAGATATGATGATATGAGTTTTCGACGAAATGAGTTTTCGCCAATTTGGTCTCGATGATTTGAAATTCGATGAAATGATAATTCGATGATATGAAGTGGAATCATATATCTACATATATATATATATATATATATATATACATATATATATATATATATATATATATATATATATATATATATCAGACACAGTTGTCTTCCCAGGGAACAGTTCTTCCTTGCCCAGTCAGACATATTCAGTTAATAATACGCAAGAAATAAACAGGGGATAACATTTTTTTTCACAGCTTATTGGGTTTTGTGGTTTAAAATTTTGCAGCTGAAAGTTGACAAAATTAATGATTTTGGCACAATTTGATTGCAAAATAAAATCTGTAATATTTCTGATCTTCATCTGTATTTGTTTTTCTCTCATTCTCAGAAGTACCAGTAATCATTCTTATCCATCCAGCTATTGGCTGATTTTTCAGATTTTGTTAAAATTTTTAGCACTTTTCCTATTTACAAATATTTTTTTTATCTGGCATAAACGTTTATGCCAGGATATCCATTTTACTTCATCAATCATTGTTAAAAATATCCATTCTCTAGAGCACCATATACCTTTTCTAGCATCTTTCTTCCTTAGATTTACACATTTAATTTATAAATAATATTGTGTAAAATAATCTGGTGACATCCTAACAATTGCAGTGACTGTCACATAGTACCCATTCATTGGGTTTTACTTGTATACACAGCCAGTGTTTTGATATCGCTATTGTGGAAAGAGTCACATAGTGATGCCTGAGGACGAACCAGTCATCTGCATAGTTGTTAACTTTTATAGATATGAATATAGAATGTAGAATCCTTTCTTGAGAAAAAAAGAACTGAGCTAACAACACTGACAAATATAACAAATACTGAACTGAACGGATCCATGAAGTAGTAAATTACTGTTCTAAGTGATGTCTGTTTTGGTTTTGTAGAGATAGCATTTCAGTGACCTGAAAAGTTTTCCTGTTTTCTATTGCTGAAATTTCTAGAAATATACTTTCTTGACTCTGTGAGTACATGAAGGCCTGCTTAAATTGTCAAGGGCCATACAATGACTTTGAGATTACCAAGATCTAACAGGTCCTTTCCGTGTTATTTTGGCTAATTCAGTCATCAAAGAACAAATTTCATAGTATTATGGTAGAGAATGAATAAATTAATTAAATTGTCATAATAAAATACACTTTTATTATGACAAGATTTCTTAATGGAACATCCACTGATAAGACATAGCCAAGGTATTTTTGATGTTACTGCTTTTAATATTGAATATCAGTATCAGAATGACATTTCTATGTTGCACTACGTAGGCACAGTGTGAAATGTGTATTACATAATGTGCTATATTGTGGTGTAATAATAATGTTGCCCTGTATAAGACTGAATGTAAAGCTGGTGACTTAAAGAAATTAAGAAATACAAAAATGATTGCTGTGTTATACAAAGCAGAATACCTGCTGTGTTACTTATTTTTAATGTTGTTTTACTTAATATTCAGACAATGGCATAAATGTACATTGTCTGCCATTTTGGGGAATGAATGTTTTCCCACAGGTTGTTAATCTACCGGTAAAGCACTGTTTGATTTTTTTGCTTGTTTTCCATTCAGTTTGATCACATTGACAAGTGAGGTGTATTCAGGCAAGAAAGTAACTTTAATTGCCGGGCACATTTATGTGTGTGTCAAATATATGTTTGTGTGTGTGTGTGTGTGTGTGTGTGTGTGTGTGTGTGTGTGTGTGTGTGTGTGTGTGTGTGTGTGTGTGTGTGTGTGCGTTTGTGCGTGTGTGTGTGTGAGTGTGTATGAATATGCAATACAGGGAGTGCGTTTTGATTACATAACTTATATTTTGGATGTAAAATACTTCCTCCAACAACAATTACATATGCTTCAGCAACTTTAATTCATTAGGCTGACTATTTTGTATCAAGAATATAAAAATATAAAGTATACACTAATGAAAAAGGAAATATGAAAGTGCAGTAATGACCTACTTGTTGGATGTTATTTGGAAAATAATTCCCTTCCAAGGGTGCAAAGGCCCTCTGCCTGTGGAGTTAGGCCTCACAACCTCCCTGGGTGGACAGTGTTTCCCTAATAACACCCACCCTATGAGGCATTATTGTCAGCATAATGGACAGTAACCCATTTTTAATTTATGTAGCACAGTAATACAGTGGTTAGCATTGCTGCCTCATGGCACTCAGCTCTCTTGTTTGCTTCTCAGCTGGAGTGGTTTCTCACAGGAACTTGCATGTCCACCCTGAGTGTGCATAGGTTTTAGCATGATGCTCTAGTTTCCCTTCAAACCCCTAGACAACACCAGTAGGTGAATTAGCATTATTACATACTTCCCATAGGCATGCGCTCTTTGTGAGAGTGAGTGATTATGGGCAATCTGTAATGGACTTGTGCCTCATTCAGGATTAGTTCCTCTGTCTTGTACCCACTGAGTTCCAGGATAGCTGCTAGCTCTCCTTCAATTCTGAACTGGAATAAGGTGCTAATCAGAGAACAGAAGCATGAATTTATGTACTGTAATGAATATGTTTGTACACTGGTAATGAGTGTACCTATCTTGCACAACTTAAATGGTGTGTTTTCTTTGGGGATATTGAAGCTTCTTAAATATCTTAACTTCTTTTTTTTTTAAAACAAGTTTATTGTTTTAACATACAAGAGAAATATCATAACAATTTTATACAAGTAATTAAAATAGATATGATTATAACATTCAACAACACAACCAAAGTATTTACAAAGACATCCACTACAATCAAATCAATTAATTAAACTAAAATACCATGCTATTGAAGTTAAGATTTTTTTAACAAGTTTTGTAAATTATCCCATACAATATAATAAGATGTTTTTCTAGTAGTTCTTGACTTTATTGTGTTCAATTCCATATGGCACACTATATTCATAACATTTTTAAATTAATTGAACGAAGGAGGTGTATCTAAAATCCAATTTCTGGTTATTATTTTTCTAGCCACTGCTAGAATAGACCATAACAAGGGAAGCTTAACCTTTTTAACACTTTGAGGTACAGGTGTGTTGAATAATATAAGAGATTTAGAAATAATGAAATTATCTGTAAAAAGAGCCTGCAAAAATTCATTAATTGACTTCCAATATTCTTTCAATTTTATACAGTCATAAAACATATGAGCCCAGTCAGCATTCATTTCTACATTACATCTTTTACATAGATTATCTTTATTATTTATTTTATTCATCATCAAAGGTGTATAAAAGGATCTATGTAAAATTTCCATGTAAAAAGTCTCCAGACAATGGAAGACGTAGTTTTATAGGCAGATTCCAATATATACTGTTTATCTTGTTGATTTGGTGAGTCACCATTAATGGAAGTGAAATAATTCCAGTAGGTATATACACTGTAAAAAGTTTCTTGTCTGATAATTTTATGTATGTATGAAAGCTTACCTTTATCAGAAACTTTATGTTGTAAATTTAATATCAAGTAATCAATCAGTGTTGGGATAGATTCTTTAACTGTTATAGACATTAGATCTATTTTATCAATGAGATGTTGTCTAAAGGTCTGAACCTCTAACCAGCAAGTTTCTCTTAGATCAAATTCTTATTTTAAGAAATCTAGATTTTTAACTTTATTATCAGATATCAACTGATACCAGTACTTTAGATCATTATCTGTAGCTAAATGAGTTCCTTCAGAAGTGGATGACAAAAGCATACCCCGAGTATACATTATAGGGAATATAATAAAATTCCATTCCCTATATTTAGGATGCATGGATATAAAGTTACGATAGCTAATAATAATGTTTAATGGGTAACTAACTATATGTTTAGGTGTAATAGGTGAAGTACAAAATTCCTTTAGTAACCATAACATGGAGTTATTTACAATCATATTTTTATGTGTTAAGGAGATTTTCATGAAGTGAATACTAATTAGCTCCCAGTAATCTTTCCATTTTGCAACATATGACTGATCTATTAATAAAGTAATAACTTTTACAATAGAAGAGATAGTATATAAATTAAAGTCTGGAAAAGAAATACCCCTTGAGACCAGCTATTAGTATGTTTCTTTAATGCAATCCTAGGTCTATTAGGTGCCCATAGGAAATTTAACATTAGTGTATTCAATTTCTTGATAATTATTTTTGTAGGTGGGAGTATTATTGATTGTATTAAGTATAATATCTTGGGGAATACTATCATTTTAATAATTGTAAGTCTCTTTTCCATAGTAAAAAACATATTATTCCAGGTATTGAAAAGATTTTGTATATTAAGAAGACAGGTATTATAATTATTATGTATAATAGATTTAATATCTTTAGATAATATTATACCTAAATAAGTTATCTGACCTGAATTGGGTACATATTTAGTAAAATCACAAATGAGAACATTTTTTCGTGTATATATAGGTAGTATTTTAGTTTTTTCTTTATTGAATATTAAACCAGAAATACTTTTAAAATTCATCATTTTATCAAATAGAGACTGCATAGAAGAATTAGATCTTGCTGATGTAATTAGAACATCATCTGCAAAAAGTTGAATTTTAGATGTTGTATTTCATCTATTTCAAAACCCTCTATGTCAGTACTGTTTCTGATCAAATTAGCCCAAGGCTCCATTATTAAAGTGAATAATAGTGGAGAGTGGACACCCTTGTTTTGTACCTTTAAAAATGGGTATTTTTTGTGAGACATATGTTCCTACCTTAATATAAGCCAATGTTCCTTTGTATAGATGCTCAATTAGATTTACAAATGTATCTGAGAAGTTTATGCACTTCAGTAAGGTAAACAGGTAGTCCCAACTTACTGAATCAAATGCTGAACTTATATCAAGACTAATAAGTGTTAAATCTTTCTTTTTCCTATTTGCAAAATCAATTAATGTTAGAGTTCTCCTTATATTATCAAAAGTATTTCTATTTACAATGAAGCCTGTCTGATCTATATCTATAATGCCAGGGATGATTGTCTTCAATCCATCAGCAAAAATACTCATAAACATTTTATAATCAACATTAAGTAATGAGATGGGTCGATATGAAGTACATCTAGTTGGATCTTTATTAGGTTTTAAAATTGGCGAAATAAATGTATATTGCCAAGATGGGGGAGTTATTAGCTCATTTTGGGCCAAAATAAAAACCTTATGTATTAATGAGTATGTACTTTTAGAAAGGATTTTATATATCTCTGGTATAATACCATCATTACCTGGTGCTTTGTTTGATTTAAGCTTGTTTATTTGTGTAACAACCTCTGTATATGAAATACTTTTATCCAATAGTTTAATCTGTTGTTTATTAAGCTTTTTATTCATGTTTGTGGTTATAAATTCCTTTATTTTATCTTTAGGTTCCATGTTAATGTTATTATGATTAATTTTGTGAAAGTGATTTCTAAATTCATCTAGTATTTCTGGTAGACTAGAAACATTCTTCTTTTTCCTTAGAAAAAAGATTTCTTTGATATGATTTTGTTTATTCAACCTTTTTGTTTTATTTTTAAGTCTATGTAAGTATTTGGGGTTATTGAGTAAGACAAAAACTTGTCTTTCTCTAGAGTTATTTTAACTTTATGAGTTAAAATTTCTTTGTATTTCTCATTTAGTTTGTTTATTTCTTCAATGACTTTCTTATCCATAATATTTTCTTTATTATTATGTTTGTAAGAGTCTAATTTACTTTGAATATCTAACAATTCCTTATCCCAAGATTTCCTTTTACTATTATACCATCTGATACTTTGTCCATATAGATATGATTTTAAGGCATCCCAAACATAGACAATGGAGACTTCAGGAGTATTATTTATGTCTAGAAAATGTTGTACTTCTGAAAGTATATATTCTTTATAGTCTTTTAGTTGAGTTAAGTATGCTGGTATCCTTTTGCTCTGAACATTGTGAGTATTTTTTATCATGAACTCAAAAACAATTGAATTATGATCAGATATAGGACATGAAATGATTTTAGAATTAATTAATTCTGTTACCATCTGGTTAGAAATAAAGACTCTATCTATTTTTGAATAAGTTTTGTATCTGTTAGAAAAAAAGGTGTATGGTAATGATTTTGAGTCTATCTGATTATTAATATCATTTAAATGATAAGAATTAGCAAAATCCTTTAAATGTTTTGCATTAGATGTAATTTTCCTTTTTCCTATAGTGGTAGTGTCACTTTCATGTAGTATACAATTAAAGTCACCAGCTAAAATAATATCTCCTATAGAGAATGATATGATCTTATCAAGATGGTATTTCACTGTATTAATGCCAATTCCAAGTATCCAATATACATTAATTAATGTATAAGTCTTCCCATTAATTTGTATTGTAACCATACAAAACATTCCTTTATCATCTTGATAAGACTTAATAGTTTTAGGAATGGGCATACTTTTATTCCATAAAATAGCCACTCTCTTTTTTTCTGAGTGTGCTCTGAACTAACCAATACTGTATATTTGTTTGTGGCTATTTATCAATATCTTTTTTCAGGAGATGTGTTTCTTGAAGGAAGACTAAGTTGGCCTTATGGAAATTAATGTATCTTATTAGGCTTGCCCTTTTACACAGATTATTCAGTCCATTAATGTTTAAAGAAATTCCTTTTAGAGATGTCATTTGGCATTTTTAAAACATAAAAAACTTATGATCAAAATAACAATTAACAAAATAAGTAATGTTATACCTCCTCCTTTAGGTGTACCTTTAAATATAGCTGTATTTATTGAATCTCTTATGGGATTTTGTATAAGATTCAATTTTGTTTGTAGTGACAATGAGCTTACAAAATGTATTGTGGATGTCAGAACTATATACATACAACAGTGAACAAGAGAAAATAATGTAAGGATTAAACATTGCACCCAGCCTGGAGTTAAAAACTCCAACTTAGAGTAGTACATACTACTCAAGTTAACCCCCTACCCTAAGCAGCAGTACCTCAGCTACCACCTTATCAATTTAATACTAGTTATATTTAACTTAAATTAACAACTTTCAATTAGATTATCTGGTAAGACAAAACTACACATTTGATAAAACAGCATCATATAAACTAAGAGAAACTTTTTTTTTAAAACTATTCATACTACTATATACATCTATTTAATATAATACATTTATATTCAAATAGCATTCAAATAAACTTGATATTAGGAACCAAGAAGAGAGAGAAATAAAAGACGTGAGAGAGGGAGAGAGAGTGAAAGAAAAAAAAAAAAGAAAAAAAGGGAGGGCATATTTACATATTAATTTATTCAAAGTTTGTAAAAATAAGTTCTAATGTTCATTTAAATCAATAGCTTTGGCTAATATGGTTCAGACATTACATATATTAAGATGTATCTATTTTCTGTTATGTAAATGCAGTTAACAGCTTCCAAAAGACCTTAAATTACTTGTATCAGAGCTTTTTTCTCATACTTATTATTGTCAGTAGAATAAAATAATATATTTATAGAAATTGTTATAAATCATACTGCATAGTTATGTAAATTCTCAGAAACACTTGCATTATTGTGAATAAAGCCATCTGTATTCTGTATATCTTAACTGCTGCTTTAAAATATATCACATGACAACTTCTTCCAGAATAGAGTCATAAAGTTATTTATGCTTGTCATTTAGATAAATCAAATGAATTATAGCAATGTATATGTTTAAATCATAAATTTTTAACATACATTAATATGCTGCAGTCAAGTAAACTTTCAAAAACACTTGTATAAATGTTTCACTTTCTATGCCTTCTAAAATATCACATTTGCTTACTATGAGAAACTGCATTTAAAATCATTATAACTTACATATTTTATAAATTATAACATAAATAATTAAGTAATTATATAAAATAACTCACATTTAAATGTTAAAGAGTTCATTTTCCATCGCAGAGTCGCATTTGCAGCAGTTCTACTTCCTGGTAGAGTGTTCTTCATGAATCTGTGATGTGCCAGTGTGAATTCTGGGGTCAAAGTTCAAATTGACTGCTTTCAGCTTCTCTGCGTGAATTCTGAGTGTTGAAGCTTTTAAAACAACTCGAGGACACTGTTCACGAGGTAACCCACATCCCAAATTGTCTCCCTTAACATTTTGGTGGGAATATTGTTAAAAACAAGTGACTGACATTCATTTAGCAGTATAAATGCAGCTAAACATAACAAAACCTTTGCGAAGTATTTTACAAGTTATTACAGCCTCTATGAAAGTGAAACTAAGCCCAAAGTTATTAATATGTAATAGAACTCAATATTTTGCCCCAATTCAATTTTTATACAAATCTTATTATTTACTGTGCCTGTATGATCAAAAGCATTTCAATATATTAATATGAAAGAGAATAAAGAGAAAGAACAGAGAAAAGAAAAAAAAGAGAGTAGAAAATAAAAGAGCAAAAGCATAGATAAAAAAATGTAAAAGGAAGCTATAAAAAGTATTTACAATGGAATATTACTTGCTGCTTATATTAATAAAGATGGAAATGAAACATATTATTTACTATTATTTAGTTCTAATTATTATTAATTAAAGCATGACAGATTATTTATAAACAAGCATAAGCAATATAATCAAGAAAGTATAATTAGCAATAGCATTTAAACAACATATAAACTTTTTTACAAGGAATAAATAAGTTATTATTCCATTTATCATATTTTCATTACACTTCTCTCCCTGCCCTCCCCCACCCCTTACCCACTACATAATCTAAATAGAATGTCATTGTTTAAAATAAAGAAAAGAAGAAAAGAAAAAAAAAAAAGAAAAAAATGTATCAAGTTACTAACCTTACTTCTCTTTGTCAGAAAGAGAAACATATTGAAGGATAGCTTGTTATTAGTTCCTCAGATATTTTGACTGATTATGAAACAAAACAGTTCTTTGCACACAGAAAATAACTTTGATTAAATCTTTTTCAGAATATTTGTGGCTTTCTGAAAATGCAGTAACTATATTTAAAAAGGTTAATAATGAAGAAAAATAAAGAGAGAAAAAAAAAGAAAAAACATAGAACAAGTCATTTGTTTTTTAGTCTCTTCTTCTTATCTGAAGTCTTCCACGAAGTTTCAGTTGCCAACCTCTTTAATGAAGGACTAGCCCATTCCATTTCCTCTATTTTATCCAAAATCTTATTTTTTTTGATAAACAGTAATGCAGAGTCTAAGTCATCAAAAATTTTAGGACCATCAGGAAGGAAGATTTTTAGCTTGGCAGGAAACAGAAGGTAGGTTTTAAACTGTGCTTTTTAAGCTCCCTTATTAATGGCAGAAAAACTTTTCTTTTAGCTATTACCAAGGAAGAATAGTCATTGTCAAAACGCACAGTTGTCTCATTAATTTTAACAGGAGCTTTAGCCCAAGCAGATTTAAGAACCATCTCTTTATCAAAAGATGATAGAAATCTAACTATAACTGATCTAGGATACTTTTTGTTAGAGTTAGTATTAGCTATAGATCTATGGGCTCTTTCGATACCAAAAGAGAATACTTCTGGTAAGTCTAAAGTTTTAGGGAGCCATGTTGTTAAAAAAGAAGTAATATTGTTACCTTCAATATTTTCTGGCAGTCCAAAAATCCTAATGTTATTGCACCTAGATCTATTCTCCAGGTCATCAAGCTTTGTTTGTAGATGTGTATTTTGTTTCAGCAAAAACTCAATGTTGATTTCCTCTTCTTTGATTCTATTTTCCATGTCATTTACAGTATCTTCTATGCCTGTAATCTGGATCTTCTGTTGTTGCAAGTCTATATGTAACAAGTCTATTTGTTTTGTAGTTTTTTCTATGAAGGTATCAATTTTAGTATCCAGTTTATCCATCTTAGCAGTAAGTTGCTGGATTGTAGATATTAGAGACTGAAGTTCTTTCTTGATGCTGGAGTCTTGAGAATTTGTCTTACTGAAACTCATTTCAAACAGAGAAACTGACAGGAAGATTTCCAAGGTGATTTCTGACAGGAATATTTTTAAAATTTCCTTTCTTTTTTAGATATAGTTCAAGAAATAGATAAAACAAACATATTTAGAAAGAAAATTACTTCATAAATTAATTTTTTAAGTAATTATTTCCTGTCAGTGCAGTGAAATTGGTGGAGCTGAAGAAATCTGCTGCTATCCTGTGTTCATCCTTGGCCACGCCCCCAATATCTTAACTTCTTAATGTTTGCTTTAAAAACTGTATTATGTTTCCAGACTGCCTATCATCTATAATAAAATTCATAGTTACATGAAGACATGCACAAAGGCTAATTTATTACATTTCACTACTGATAAAAAGCTCAAACAAAGGATCTTGGTAAATAATTATTTTATAAAGAAAGATAATTTCAAATTTTGAATAGTCAGAGCTTAAGAATATACAAATATAGAATGATTAATAATTTAACTAGCTGCATTCATTCATTGTGTGAGAGTGCCAGAATATAATACTGAACATTTTGAAAATAAAATAGTAGTACTTATGTTTTATCTGGTTTAGATATGAAAGTGATAACATACCAATCACCATCTAAAATAATGTGGTTATTTACATACAAGAAAAAAGAAAATGTTTAATTGGAATGGCCATTACTTTTCCTCATTGTTCTGCTGATGAGGTAGTACTATATATATGTTTCCCTTTTACACCCCCCGAAATACAGTGTATTTGTGATAACTGGGTACAGAACAACAATTCTTTGAATGAAGAATGGCATTTAAACTTCTCAAGAAATTTCTGAAACATAAAGCAGTACTCAAGGAGACAAGATTGTGATGGCAATGTTGGAATATAGTTGCAATTTTCATACAACTCTGTGACTTGTAATCATATGGCTTTGCACCACATTGCTGAAATCAACAAGACATTCACCTTTAGACCACATTCTATAATTTAATTGTGTCTTACCTGTCAATAGCTGCTCTTGCTAAATATGCAGAAGTGAACACAAATATAAGGGCCATGCATGAAACTATGTAGAATCTTGAATAGCCCAACACTGACAAGTTAGCACACATAAATTTTAGTTTCATTATTATTCTTTATCAATTGAAAATCTTTATTGAATATACATTTTTAATTACATTTCCACCAAAATAACAAGACAAACATTTTCTTTGTCAAAAAATTATAAGTCAAGCATAATTTATCTGTGGGTTGCAAGAATAACAAACTATTGTTTTGACTGTGATTAAATTAGGGGTACTAAGTTAGGGGTACTGCAAGTGTAATTGCACCTGCATAATCAAAAAAAGTCTATAAAACAACATAATATCATGGACACTTGTTTCCGTGAAACAGACCAAGGCCTAAGTATGAGCAAAGTACAAATCCTAAAATAACTGCCTGGGCTATGATCCAGCAGCCAGTGAGCTAACATGTAATTACTTAAAAGATAACATGTTGGGATTATGCCAATACAACTCATATGTATTTTGTCAAAATCCTGCTAAGTACGTTAGGCATCTTACCAATAAGTATTATTTTCCATTTTTTCAAATGGATATTGTCCATCCCATTCTGCAGCACAGTAAATACAAACACACATTTCTTCTGCATAAAGTGGATACAGTTGTCACGTAATGAGCAATAACACACATCTGCACCCATCTTTTTTTTACACTTCAGCTTGGAAAATCCAGCTGATACCACCTGGAAGGTTACATACATACAATGAACAGTAAATTAATGGAAACATACCTACATTTCTGCACAAGGAGGAGAAGTGAATAAAGGAAGCAGGTCATTACTTCCTCAATTAATGTGACAGATGTCATTTCAGTTAAGTAAGTTAAATTCAAATAGCAGCATGTATGGAATGTTGACTTTTGGTTTTTAACTTTTTCATACAAACAGAGAGTTAAGGAAAAAAAAATGACCTTCATTTTATAAAAAAGTAATGAAAGTTTGGGTCATATTTTCCTGAATCTGATACTGTTGAGTACAACTTACTGATGTCCTTATCTTCTGAAATATATGTTTATCAACAAATGATGTTAATATACAGGGGGGTGGGGTCTGCATTCTAAGAATTGTGCAGCTATACTCCGAGCTTCAGTGTTTGCTAACTCTGAGTTTGCACAATCAAAGAATTAAGGTAAAAAGCTACTTTTCTTTTAAAAATCCCCTTTCTCATTACTCATATACTATTAAAAAACTCATGCTGTCCACCATGGCAGAAAAACTTGATAATAAAATCAAAACTTTAATAAAAAAAGAGAATATAACATAAAACAGGCAGTCCTCAGTCTTCCGATAAGCGCTTTTGGCAAATATGCCTTCCTCAGATCGTCACGATCTCCCTCCACATCCCCAAACCCCAGAAATACAAAGAATCCTGAAAACTATCCACTTTTAACCTTGACACATTTAACCACACCCTTTCTCAAATAAATTGGACCTTCCTCTTGACATTACCCCTTGATGATGCTATCTCATTCTTTAACTCCGCTTTTTTCAATATAGTCAACTCCCTTGCTCCTCCATGTACTGTCATAGTCAAATCCCACAACTCCCCCTGGCTAACATACACAACCCGTACTGTCATACAAAAAAGAGCCTCCGCATGGAAACTCTGGTCCAAGACTAAATCTCCATGTCACTTCCAACCCTACAGGGAACTCTGAAATTTCACCAAAAAACAAATTAATCAAGACAAAAAGAATTTCTATCACCAGCCTCAGTCCTCACAATCCAGTAACTCTAAGAAATTCTGGAGCATTATCAACCAAATTCTCCACCCAGGTAATCCATCAACACCCAACCCCTGCCCCAATAACTCACCCCTCAAAACTGCCTCCTCCTTTAACTCCTATGTCATCAACACAATAAGTCAACTAATGCAGAATTCTCTCCCATCCCACGCCCTGCACATTACAACAACACCTCAAGATAACCCCCTCCTCTCCTTAAAAACAGTCCCTACTAGCTACATTAAAAAAACTCCTCCTCAAGCTCAAACCCTGCTCCTCATCAGCAGACAACCTATCATCCCTCTTCCTAAAACATGCTGCACCACCCATAGCATATCCAGTTTCCATCCTAAGTAACCGCTCTATTACAGAAACAACTGTTCAAACTCTTTGGAAAAACTTCTATACAATTCCTGTACACAATGGTGGCAATTCCTTAGAACTCTCAAATTTCCAATCAATTGCTATACTTTCTACCCTATCCAAAGTCCTAGAACACTGTGTACACAAACAAATCATGGCTCACCTACTACAACACAAACTGATCACCCCTACCCAGCATGGCTTTCGTCTACACCACAGCACCTCCACTGCCCTCATCTCCTTCACCAATACCATCTCCCAAGCCAGAGACAACAACAAACTCATTTATTGTCTATTCTTAGATCTGTCCAAAGCCTTTGACACTAACTCTCATCTGATCCTTCTCTCAAAACTTTCTCAACTTAACCTTTCCCCAACAACTATTTCTTGGGTTAGCAGCTACCTTTCAGACCAGCACCAATCTGTCAAATGGCTCTCTGCTCTCTCTCCCTTTCTCCCTATTAAAACAGGTGTCCCACAGGGCTCCATCCTTGTACCTCTCCTTTTTAACATCTTTACCAATGAACTCCACAACTCTTGTCTCTAATCATCCCCCGTAACCCAAATGAACTATTAACCCTCACACAAACATCATTTAACCACACCAAAACTTGGCTAACTCAACACCATCTCATACTTAACCCCCAAAAAAACCAAAACTACTACTCTTTCTCCCAAAATCACACTTCTCACTTAAATCCTCCTTCACCATCTCTTCACTCATCAATACCATAATAGCTCCAGAAATCCATACCACGCTCCTTGGAGTAATCATAGATGACCAGCTGAAATTTGACCTTTACATTCACCACAGTATTAAGAAAACCCATCAAAAGCTTGGTCGTCTTTATAGAAATAAAAAAATTCTCACTCCTGAAACTAGAATAACTCTAGCCAATGCCTACCTCCTCCCCAACCTCTTCTATAGCACACAAATCTATACTAACCTCCAGTCTATACTTCTCTCCAAACTTGAATCTACCTACAACAAAGTTGGCAGATTTTCTGCAAACTTACCACCCAAATCTCACCACTGCCTGGCCCTCAAGTCATTACACTGGCTTGAGTTTCCAAACCACCTCAAATTTACCCAACATCTCACTATCCACTCCATTCTCAACAAACCATCCTGCTGTCCAAGTCTCTCTTCACTAGTCTCCCTCTAGACTCCCACTCGATCACTTAGGAGCTCAGATCAACATCTGCTACAAATTTACAAACCTAACAAATGTGCAGGATAGAATGTATACAGCTACTCTCCAGCCATCCTCTGGAACAAGCTTCCCTTGACTCTAAGAAGCCTACCTCAGACCCACACTTTCAAGATCTCTCTTAAACACTACCTTACCCACCTCACAGCTTACCCCTGCAACCTCCCCCCTTGAACCTAGTACACATCTTGGTCTCTTCACACCTCTCTCACCCTCCCTTTATCAGCCTACTATCCATCTCATCCTCCCTCCCAACTACCTATCATCCCCCCTCTTCCCCATATGCCACCTTCCTCCCACCCTTTACCTTTATACCTCAAGACATGCTCTCTCCTACCTACCTACCTCTTGTCAGTAAGTATATAACCTTTCCCAACTCTTTGCAGGCTACCTATTTCATACTAGGACCCTCAAAATTTCTACTCCATAAACCTATCAACTCATAATCATCCCTCTACACTAACTCTGCAAATTCCTCCCTAAATCCCACAGCTCCTACCCCCCCCCACTTATCCTACTTACATCACCCTCAACTACCCTCCATCTGCTCTGACTCCATTACAACACTAAGCTGCTATCTAACTGTATCTGTGTTAAACTCTCACTTGCCTTCTCTATTTAAATGCAATTAACAATAACTCTATTCGTGTATTTAGCAAACTTTGTGTTCCATTACTTTTGCATTCTTCCATTGGGTATTGTGTAAATAGCAGAATTTTTTGTATTCTTATATTGTACATTGGAGCTTTTCTCCTTGGGCCTCCGCTGAAAAAGGGCTCTGTCCCAGTCGGATTATCCCGGTCAACAAATGTCAAATAAATAAATAATAAACAATAATGATTATAATAAAAATAGTAATAGCCCATGTCTACTGAAGCTGTACAGAATATCAACAGAATATACACTGTATTTAGATGACATGAGTTGCAGTCAGGCATTTTGATATACATTGATAAACGTTATGTCTTGCACAGCATTACTTAAACATTATTGCAAACACACATTGAGCCATTAGAAGACACTGTGCACTGTCTGCAAAGATTTTCTCACAGCAGTTTTTTGAAATGAACATTCTTATTTGCACTTAGCTACAAATAACTCTTACAACTTAGCTCTTGTTTTTCAGAATCAGATCTTTATTTAATATAACCTTCCTGAACTAGGATTTCATGATGTGCAATGAGACATTACTTTACATTCCAGTTCGTGGGAGACAGAGGAGAATCCAAACATGTACATACCTCTCAGATGTCATTATGAGGAGACTTCCTCATTTTGAGTCTTAAAAATGTTGTGTTCCACACATTTCCATATCAAAAGGGTTTGACACAAATTAAGTGTTAATAATTTCTAACAATTACCAAAAGTAAATAATACCGAATACTATTGAATCATATTAATTCATCAAAATAACTCTTTTCGGAGTATAAAGATACAGCTAATGACCATCATGTGAGTTTTTTTCATTGAAGTCATTTTATATAATAAGTGTTCCAGATTTTGTCCATTTGTTCAACAATTACAGACATAGTGTTCCACATTTTACAGATGGAAAGTTGACAGCTCTGCCCTTTAAATGCATTTTACATTGTATCTCCTCTCAATTCCTACCTTACCTCTCAATATTTCTCCACTTTTGCCATATTCTCTTGAGTGATTTGATGGATTCACTCTCCACCACACATTCCATTAGTCCATTCTATGCTTCAGCAACCTTCTCTGTGATTAAATAATTTCAGAGATTCAGGGCGTTGTTAGCCCCTAAAATCTGCAATCTGTGCCCCCTCCCGCCCTACTACCTATCAATCACCCTCTTCCCCACATGCCTCCTTCCTCCCACCCTTTACCTTTATACCTCAAGGCCTGCTCTCTCCTACCTACTTCTTGTCAGTATGTATATAACCTTTCCCATCTCTTCGCAGGCTACCTGTTTCATACTAGGACCCTCACAATTGCTAATCCATAAAAATATCAACTCATAATCACCCCTCTACACTAACTCTGCAAACTCCCCCCCAAATCCCACTGCTCCTACCCCCCCCCACTTATCCTACTTACATCACCCTCAACTACCCTCCATCTGCTCTGACTCCATTACAACACTAAGCTGCTATCTAACTGTATCTGTGTTAAACTCTCACTTGCCTTCTCTATTTAAATGCAATTAACAATCATAACTCTATTTGTGTATTTAGCAAAATTTGTGTTCCACTACTTTTGCATTCTTCCATTGTGTATTGTGTAAATAGCAGAATTTATTGTATTCTTATACTGTACATTGGAGCTTTTCTCCTCAGGCCTCAGCTGAAAAAGGGATCTGTCCCAGTCGGATTATCCCGGCCACCAAATGTCAAATAAATAAATAATAAATAATAATGATTATAATAAAAATAGTAATGGCCCATGTCTACTGAAGCTGTACAGAATATCAACAGAATATGCACTGTATTTAGATGACATGAGTTGCAGTCAGGCATTTTGATATACATTGATAAATATTGATTAAAAATGTTGTGTTACACACATTTCCATATCAAAAGGGTTTGACACAAATTAATTGTTAATAATTTATAACAATTACCAAAAGTAAATAATACCGAATACTATTGAATTATATTAATTCATCAAAATAACTCTTTTTTGAGTATAAAGATACAGTTAATGACCATCATGTGAGTTTTTTTCATTGAAGTCATTTTATATAATAAGTGTTCCAGATTTTGCCCATTTGTTCAACAATTACAGACATAGTGTTCCACATTTTACAGATGGAAAGTTGACAGCTTTGCCCTTTAAATGCATTTTACATTGTACCTCCTCTCAATTCCTACCTTACCTCTCAATATTTCTCCACTTTTGCCATATTCTCTTGAGTGATTTGATGGATTCACTCGCCACCACATATTCCATTAGTCCATTCTATGCTTCAGCAACCCTCTCTGTGATGAAGTCATTTCAGAGATTCGGGGCGTTGTTAGCCCCTAAAATCTGCAATCTGTGCCCCTCCTTCTCTCTATCTCAGTACTTTTCATGATGGCCCATTTAATATTTTCTGATTTCAGCTTTGTAAACCCATCATAACCCCCCTGCCTATTCTGGACTAATTATACACTCGTAGTATGCTACTGTATCATTTCCCACTATTGCATGCACCCTTCTGGTGTTTTTTCTGTGGAGCCTTCCAGCAGCATGGGTAGTTGTCCTTGCATGACTTCCACAACTCCACAGTATTACCTCTTTGCCTCTGTCATTTATCATCCTGAGATACAGTCCAGCACTGTATTTGATGCCTCCACTGTCCTTGTACTCAGTTTTTTGTGGCCTATTCCAGCTGTTATAAATACCATAAAATCCTGTTCTCGCTTTGCTGCCATCATTGTACTGCCCCTAACTGATACATCAAACCAGGGTGGGATGAGACTGAAATGCCCCTAACTGGTACATCACATCAGGCTGGTGAGACTGAGATGTCCCTAACTGATACATCACACCAGGATGGGATGAGACTGAGATACCCCTAACTGATACATCACACTAGGGCGGTGAGACTGAGATTCCCCTAACCGGTACATCACACCAGGGTGATGAGACTGAGATGCCCCTAAATGATAAATCACACCAGAGTGGTGAGACTGATATGCCCTTAACTGATACATCACACCAGGATGTGATGAGACTGAGATACCCTAATTGATACATCACACCAGGGTGGTGAGACTGAGATGCCCCTAACCGGTACATCACACCAGGGTGATGAGACTGTGATGCCCCTAAATGATACATCAAACCGGAGTGGTGAGACTGATATGCTCTTAACTGATACATCACACCAGGGTGGTGAGACTGAGATGTCCTTAACTGATACATCACATCATGGTGGGATGAGACTGAAATGCCCCTAACCAGTACATCACACCAGGGTGATGAGACTGAGATGCCCTTAACTGATACATCACACCAGGGTGATGAGACTGAGATGCCCCTAACTGACACATCACACCAGGGTGGGATGAGACTGAAATGCCCCAACAGGTACATCACACCAGGGTGATAAAACTGAGATGCCCTTAACTGATACATCATACCAGGGTGATGAGACCGAGATGCAGCCCTTTGCATTTTTCTGCTCCAAACCTTAGCTGCTACTTCTCTACCCACTTGTGTAGCCTTTCCAACTTCTTCCTTAGACTGTACTCTATCCTACTTCTGCTGCTGTATTTCCTTTTCTACGCACTTATATATGTCTGAACCAGGAACTGAGAGAACTACTGGACATACAACTGACTCCTGAGGTACTATTACTGACATCAAAACCCCTTAATGTCATACCATCTAAGCAGGTAGCAGTCAGAGTTTCTCAGTGCTGGTCCTTCTCCAAGCTCCTCCAGCTCTCCCGACAGCTACCTGTGTGGGATTGGTGAAAGCCCTTGGTGAAGCTTACATAGATCATGTCTAATATGTCTGATGGTAGTTCCCTGTAAGACTCTACTTTGACCTAGTCATAAAACTGGATCAGGTTAAACTACCAACTCCTCGTAGTCATGAACTCCCTTTGGCTGCTGTCATGGTGATTACTACACTCCAAGAATGCAACCACTGTTTTCATCTGAAATACTCCATAACAGCCTCATAACACTGTTATGAACACTTATAATACTACTACTGTATTGCTCAGTCATGCAGACACACAGACTCATATAGACACATACACGCACACAAACTCACACACAGAAATGTTTTACATTTATAGATAGTTTAATAGGTGACATACTAAGACTCCACAAGCAGAGAATACTCATACATTTTCTATAAAAGAACAAGCTACTTTGAAAGATTTTCACACTTCAGTTCACATCCTAATGTGTGATGAGACATAAAAAAATTGTTTTACGATTGTTTCCTGAAAGTTAGCAATAATCTTTGTTTTATTAACAAATGCCAATTAATTATAAAATAATTACAAGCATATTATAAAATCATTCTTATTTGTTATTTTTAAGGATTGACTTATTATTTAAATATGTCTTCTGCTTGATATATTCTTATTCATATACAGGTAGGGGATTTGTACCTTTATTAACTTAATCAGGTAGTCTTACTAGACATGAATGTTATGAAATATAATTATATACATTCCATCCATCCATCCATCCTCAACCCCTTTTTCCATTTTGCACTTGTGGTCGGGATGTCACTTCAGCAGTGACAATCATCTTGAGCCAAGGTTTACACTGCCAGGTGGCTAGCACCACTCACTCATGCACACACTCTCACCTATGGCCAATTTAGAGTGTCCAGTCCACCTAATGCATGTCTTTGGAATGTGGGAGGAAACCGGAGCACCCAGGGGAAACCCATGTGATCACAGTGAGGACATGCAGACTCTGCACAGAAGGCACCCCAGTCAAGAATCGAACCAGAGAACCTCTCGCTGTGAGGGGACAACGCTAACTGCTGCAATTATATCACATTTTGAATTATTTCCTCACATTATTTCCCTACACTAATATGTGACATCTCTTCCACATTATATATATTCTGTATAGTTAATTTCTGTGTTCCCTAACATTATTCGCTATCTTTTACACTTTGTACTCTATCCCTTCACTATTTCACTCTCTTTTTTTTGTTCTTCTTTCCTCCCTACTCTAACCATCCCTTCCTATCATCCTTTGTATTTATTATTATTATTGTTATTGTTATCTTCACACTGTTTATATTCATATTACTTCTTGCTAACTGGCTCATCTACTGTCATTTTTATGTCCAAGCTGAGACTGAAATATGTCCAGTGTTCTACCCCAGATAACAAACAAACAAACAAACAAACAAACAAACACATAAACAAACAAACAAACAAACAAACAAACAAACAAACAAACAAACAAACAAACAAACAAACAAACACATTTCGAGCTGAGAACATATGTATGAATGTATACCAAGCTATTAATTCACTATATTATTGCTATTTTAAAACTATTACCGGTACAATGCTGAACATCTTGAAAGTAATAATGAGGACAAAGTAGTAGCTTATTTTGTTTTTATAGAAAAGAATCAACATGTTCATTTTTTATCCACAAACACCAAGGAACAAGTGAAAAAAAAAGCTAAGTTACAATCTGAGTTTACATTATTTCTTTCTCACATTATTTCACTACCATTCAAAGCTGTTTTATCTTCTGTTCAGTATAATATCTATAGACGGAAAAGCTGGGATTCATGTTGAGGAAGTGCAATGCATAGTAAAAATAGTGCAAAAAGTGGCTGTGCATAGTGTATGGGACCTCAAAGACATTCATTGCATGAAAATCAATGGCAGAAATGGTATGATATGCAGGATTTGCACCTGAGTGTATAATGACACACAAGTGAGAAAGCACATGCAAGTGAGCAGCACAGAATATACAAATGCAGGAGGCCAAGATGGCAGACCAGTTTAGAGATGTAAAAACTGGCAGTGCTGTACACCAAAGTCACCCATTTTTAATGCTGTGACTTACTGAGTATTTGATAGGAACCATGTTAGGTACAGCAGAAGTAATAGCTTGTCAACATATATTGGCAGCCAGGGTGGGTGCCAGTGCTGGTAATGCTGCACACACCGGCACCTGCATTAATGAGGATGATAAAGGCAGCGACACACCTATCAGCATGTGACAGATTCACAGAAAATTGATTACTTTAGAGTGGATAGGAATATGCTATTGGACCTAGTCAAACTAGGTCATCTCAACCTTCCCCGTGATATAAATAGGACCTGCTGGAGAGATAGGTATGTATCCCAGAGACTACCCCATATATGGAACAGGCTCCCCATCCATGTGAAGCAGATTTCCTCCCTAACCCAATTCAAGTGCAACTTGGACAATTGGATGGGAAACTGGAAATTCATCCCTGATTTGGCACCTATGTTTCTAATGCAAACAGGTAACCTGTAAATGGTTCATTTCCCAGGCCCATGCTTATACTTATTAAGGGTATCAGAACTTGTCAGAGATTTGAGATGCATGGCTAGGCTTAAAAAGGCCCTTATGGTCATTAGCCTAATAAACACCTCGAACCTATGAACCTATAATCTATGAGTGGAATTGAGCAGTATTCACAGTATGGTCATTCCAGTGGAGACAAAGATATATGTGACATTGCCCATCCCTGTTACTATAACCATATAATGAATTATTGCAGACACGTTATGTGTATTAAGGCCTTCTGCATTAAGAATAATTAAACAATTCCTCAACATTATGCTATAACATGTGGGGAGAAGCATATTTGGTTGCCAAGAACACCAAAGCAGATGACCAAAACCAAACATGCATTCTATAAGGTTGCACACTTTCCTGAGGTCCTGGGCACTATCGACTGCAGCCGTATTGCTGCTAACGTCCACGGCACCTAGGGGGTGGGATGGTACAATTATCATCAATTACACAGGTAGTGGGGACACAGTGACAGTTGAATGCAGTTATACAATGTGGAGTAGGTTTATTACAGGTCAGGTTGGGTGGTAGTTAGGTGACAGGGATTACCAATAATGAGACTGGGGTTTTATTCCATGACCATTGTTGGGATCTACTCTACTGGCTGCCATGTATGGCATCTTTCAGCAATGGTGTTGGAGTGCCACTGAATGACCATAGGAACTGTCCCCTCTGTTGCCTAGCTGAGTTGGGGCTGAATCTTTCCCATGGTTGGGATAATGTGGAACTACTGGACATTGCTTGAGCATGCTGTGGAGGTATTCAATGGGTAGAATCCTTCAATCATCTCCCATGACCAAAGATAACAGGCTGTGTGCCAACATGTCACGCTGATGATGTATCTGCAATAAACACAGGCTCACCTGTGCTTGCCCACTTCATGTTCATACATTCTCGCTGCCATGGATCGTATGGCTATTGGAGCCAGACAGGACAGTAGTCATAAGCTGTCAAATGGATGCACTTATGAAAGTGATGTTTGCCACCAATGACCTCAGAAGTGCTATCATCTCATTGTGCTGGTATTCCAGGCCATTGCATAATCACTACATGTCCTCATTCATGCCACAGAGTAAAAACCTACTAGATCTCCTGCAGTGTGTGTGTGTGTGTGTGTGTGTGTGTGTGTGTGTGTGTGTGTGTGTGTGTGTGTGTGTGTGTGTGTGTGTGTGTGTGTGTGTGTGTGTGTGTGTGTGTGTGCGTGCAGCAGCTGCCTCTACCTGGATCAGTAACAATGTGGGAGCCATGGCTGTGTTAGGCTCCCTTACATCTCTCCCACATGGTTACTATGCAAATATCAACAGTGGTGTGTGTATCGCACTGTATCTGCAAAGGATACAGGAGGAGCCTGTGTGGGACTCTTAGATATGGGTGGTTTATCAGGCTTCTTTGAGGCAATGTGCTAAGCAGCTACATCTACAAAGGCCTATGTACCTCTGTGTGTTAGAGCTTCCTCATGTGGAAAGTACCACTGTGTCACCTGGACTGGCAGACTATACAGCTTGCAAGTGGCCATCATCATCATCAGCCACAGTAGCTGTACTGATGTCAGCCCTCTGTGACCCTTCGCCAGTGGAACCTGTGAGTGGCATACATAATGAGACACATGGCAAACAGTGCCATACAATAATTTGAAACAAGTATTTTGTTGGGAAGGATGTTGTACTTATAACCAGAAGTACCTAGATGTGCAGGGAGTCAACATTCATATACTTCTAAGTTTTTATTACAGCAACTGCCAGGTACATACAACAAGAATTCCTGTAGATTAAAAATGACAAATAACCAGCCTTTGACAAAGATAATGATGACTTTTGAAAAGGCATGTAAACTTGATATTAGGTCATTATTAAAAGGTCCAGATTTTTACAATTTAACCAGTGAAGAAATAAAGACATTCATTGCCAGGGTCAATATTTTTACAGTTTAACCAGTAAATAAATGAGGACACTCGTTGCCTTTAAAAAGTGATATTAAGTGGGTTTAAACAGATCATAACCTCTCCCACTAGGATAAACAAACCAACCAACAGGGAAAGTATCCTATACTGGATCCTAGTTAATAACCAACCCCAACTGTACACAGCTGGTACTCTCCCTGATGACCTCAGTGACCATTGTCTAACCTATATCATAAAACATAAGGCAGGAAACCCTCACCAGCCCAAATATAAAACAGTTAGAAACAGGAAAAACTTTGATGCTGCTATATTCCAAAATGAATTAAAAGGAGTTGACTGGTCAAAACTAAAAAATCTAACATTAGAGGAGGCCATAGATCACTTTAACACTAAATCCCTAAGTATCCTTGATTCCCATGCTCCAGCACGTACAATAAAAACTAGATCAAACCCAGCACCATGGCTCACAAAAGATATCAAAGCTAAAATCAAAACTAGAAACAGAACCTGGGCCAGCTGGAGAACAAATAAAGCCCCACTTGACCATCTAAAATATTGTCAACTCAGGAATGATACAAACAAATCTATTTTACTGGATAAAAAAAGCTTCTACCAAAATCTCCTACAAAAACACCATAACAACCCTCAAAAGCTCTGGGCAGGCTTAACTCAACTACTTTGTCCAGGTCATTCCACCACCCCAACCCCGGATAACTACACCCATAGTTCCCCAGAGACCATAGCTAGTGCCTTTAATAACTTTTTCATTGAAACAATCCAATCCCTAGCAAATCAACTAACCGCCTCTAACTTAAACCACATGCCTAATCTACTCAGTAATCACCCCGAATTTAGCTTCCAACCAATATCCACTAGTTTTATCAAAACACTTCTACAAAAACTAAAACCTACCACCCTCGCTGCTGACCTCCTCCCTGCAGAGTACCTACAAATAGCTGCAGATGCCATTGATTATCCCATATCTATCCTCATCAACAGAACCTTATCCGAAAATGCTATCTCCTCCCTATGGAAAATATCTCACGTCATCCCACTCCGTAAAGGTGGTAGCTCCTCAGACATATCCAACTATAGACCCATTGCCATTCTTTCCCCACTAGCCAAAATAATGGAGAAATGTGTACACAAGCAACTAATGCAATACCTTACACAGAAGTTACTAACTCCCAGCATGGCTTCAGGCCATACCAGAGCACCACTTCAGCCCTCCTTTCCTTTACTACTGCCATAAACCAAAACAGGAATGACAATAGGCTAACCTCCGCCCTCTTTCTTGACCTATCAAAAGCCTTTGACATGGTCAACCATGAACTTCTCATTCTTTCCCTAAAATCCCCACTGGCTAGGACTGCAATCGTCCAATCACACCTACTCTCTACTCTTTTATATGCCTTGCCTGTATTCTCAAACATCAACAAATCCAAACTAGGTAAGCTGTCCCATAGCTACAATCATGTTGCCAGATTCGCCACTGGCTCCACCTATAGAACCCACCACTGCCAGAACCTTAAACAACTAGAGTGGCTAGAACTGCCCAGCTTAATTCAATTCAATCAACTCTTAATAGCGCACAAAATTTTGTGCCAACCTGAGGATACCTCCTTACTTAAAAATATTATTAAGCCATATAGCAACCTAAGATCCCTAAGGTCAGTCGATAAACTACTGGTCTAAACCCTCAAAGCTAATAACTCTGCTGGTGAATCCCTGTTTGCCAACTTTGTTGGCAAAACCTGGAATTCGTTGCAAAACTATATAACCCTACAATCCTCCAAAAGTCTCTTCAAAAAAACCTCAAACAGTATATCAGAGTGAATTGGCTATGCCCATGTACCAACCCTGATTAAGTTATAAACTAAAAGCATATTCTGTAATTATCAAAACTTGTTACTACGTCTCCAAACTCTGCTTCCAATCTGATGTCTCTTACTTTTAATTGTGTCTGTCCATGAGAATTGTGAGTCCCTACTAGGAAACACTACTAAGCCATTGTATATAATCACTTTGTTTTTATAATTGGTTGCTAACTTCTGTGTAATCTATGTAAGTTTGTCTATGTGGAGCTTTTCTCCCTGGGCCTCTGCTGAAAATGGACATGTATCCAGTCGGACTATCCTGGTAAACAAATGTAAAATAAATAAATAAATAAAATAAGTGAGAATAATGAAAGTAGCTAAGGACAGATGAGTGGTCCTTATGGATTCTAATAAATAGCTTGAACGCATGAATGAGTTGCTTGCAGATTATACCTTTTACAGAAGAGAACTACAAATTAATTGAGACTCATTTACTTGAATTTTAAAAAGTTTTGCATTTGAGAGTTGCGACTTTGTTTGGCATTTTAAAATATGTAAAAATGCCTAAACCCTCTGTTTAGGCAAACAGTCTCACCAAGGACTGCTAAAATTTAACCTATTGTATTACTTTTAGATCAGATGTTAACAAGATTGGCATTACATATGCAGTGTATTGTAAAGGGTTAATGGGACTTTTTAGCCAAAATTCAGTCAGTAGACTTTTCAGAAAATATTATTTTGGATACGGCAGATATTGCAAATGTGTATGATGGTATACCGCAGTAGCAGGGGATGGAATTTTTTAGAGAGCACATGTTAATAAGAAATGACTTTCCACCCAAAACAATTAATATATCTTGTTATTTCATTTTCACACTGAGCTAATTGGAAGAAGTTGGAGTAAGGGCTCTGAGCTAACTAATCTGTGATATATAACATTAAATATCCTGTTTTGCTTATTTCTGAGTTATTTATAGCACTTTTATTTTACTCACTGTGTGTGAGGTATTAAGTAGAATTTTCTACAATTGTTAAGCATCTGGTTGGGTTTGCTTGTTTTGATTTCCTGCTAGGAGTGTATCATATAACTTGTTTGCATTTAAAAGCATTCTCTAGAGTCTCCTTGATCCTTTATCTGTGTAAACATTTCTGCAGTTTTTTCTACCTAAGCAGTGTTAGTAGTGTAGCATTGTCCATATTCAGGCTTGTGTTTTGGGCCTAGTTGTTTGTTAGTAGAGGCTGTGTGTCTGAGCACATGTCCCAGGCCATCATAGCTTAGCCAAAGCCAGTATAGCATTTCAGTGAGAGTGAATTGTTAGTGGTCATTGGCTGACTGGGGTTGCCTGGGCTACACCTTGGAGTAAGAACCTCATTGGTTCTTTTAAGCTTTTTTTAAAGTTGCTTCAGGTTTCAATTTTGTTACTTAAGAAGTTGAGTTAAGAAGTTAGTCCTTTTTAATTTAATTGCATTTTTAAACTGTGTTTGGTCTAATATTGCTACATACTCAAGTGTGCTAGCTTGCACTGCATGTGAATTGTTTTTTTTACTACTGTTTTTGCTACTTTTCTGTAAAAAAAAAAAAAAAAAAACTGTAAGCCTGTTTCCTACCTTTCTTGTAACTAGTGTTCCAGATACAGATTTGCTGTATCCAGGACTGTATGTAAGCTTCTGAGCCCCCCAAGCCTTTCTGTGTTGGAGGGAAGCCTTCTAGCTTATCAGTGGGAGCGGTAAGCACTAGGTAACCTGTCTACCACATAAGGAGTGGTTCTGGCCAAGAAATTGTAGTTATTGGCCGTTTGGGCAATCTCTTCCATCTCTCTCAACTTTCTGATTTGAAAGCCTGTATTTGCACTTATTTCTGTCCTGTAACTCATCTAGTCTAGATACAGATTCTTAGTTTTAGCACTTGAATTTGCTTATTCGTGCTCAGCACTTGTTCAGAACTTGTAAGCACTAAATAAGCTACTAATTACTACAACACTCAACCTTCCTCATTACCTAGAGGAAAACAGTTTTTGTACTTACTTTTCTCACTTGCTTAGAGAAAAACAGCTCTTGTACTCACTTTCCTCACTTATCTAGAGGAAAATAGTTTTTTATTCAGGCATGTCCAAGGGTCAGCTCCCAGTGTTCGCTCCTGTCTATCTGATGAATCTGGGCGTCTTGAGGCAATGTAGAAATTGCCTCATGTACACAGACAACCCTCTCCTCCTACCACCCAACACTAGAACCTGTGAGAGATGCACTTACCTAGCCAAACTGGAGGCAAAGCTCTCTTCGACCAAGACTGAACTTGACAAAATGAGGAGAAGGTAAACATTTGCACCACACCACACTCATCACACAGTCTCAATAAATCTACACCACCAAACTCCACACATAGTAACACAAAAACATTTGCAGAGGATCTCAATAATAATCTGTCTAAGCAACAGAGACCTCCAAAGCATAAATGCAAGAAACCTCCATCCCCCAACACAACCCAAATGACACATAGCCCACAGACTCAGTGTGCCACTCAACCACAGCCAATAAGGCAAAACAATGTACCCAACACACTAGTCATAGGTGACTCTATAGTCAGGCACACTGATGTACCACTCACCAGGCTAAACAAGGAGAAGTTTACTGTCAGCTGCCTGTCGGGTGCCAGGATCTGCCACATAACCCACGCACTCAGGTCACTCCACAACAAGTACAAATATGACTCTGTCATTGTCCATGCTGGTGTGAATGACCTGAGACTTACCTTCCTGGACTACATGAAAAGAGACATGGAAGAGCTCTCCAATCTTGTAGCCCAGGCAGGTATGACCCTAGCCCTGAGTAGCATTCTGCTATCGCCCAGGATGATACCGCAGTACAAGGACAAAATGATTGACTTCAACAATTGCTTAAGCTTCTGGTGTCATTCTAAGGGGATCCAGTATCTGTCTGCTTGGGATGACATGGTCAACAGACCACGATGCTTTGCCACAGATGGCCTGCACCTGTCGCCCCTGGGATTCTGGATACTGGCTAAAGCTCTTGCTGCCTCTATAGTGCCTTTTTTAGGCAATGTTCAAATAACAAATTCAACACTGTAACAGGAACAGGCAAGCAAAAACTGAGGGTAATACTACTCAATGCTAAGTCTAAATCTCAAAATGCACTCACTCGAGGCACTCCTTAAAATGGAGAACATCGATATCTGTGCAGTGACTGAGACCTGGTTCAAGGCTCCAGAGAGCACCCCTGCACTACCAGGCTATAACTCATACCACACTTTTTGGCCATGTAACCTGGACCGAAATACCAAAGACGGAGGTGTGTCCATATTCATTAAGGATATCCACACCTCCAGGCTAGTTGCTCAGCATAATGCATCCGAGGTTATCCAAATGAAACTAACTCTGGGCAAAACTGCAATCCAAATTGTAGCTTGCTACAGATTCCCCCACCATGCCCCATGATTCCCACTCCTCTTTTCTTGATGTACTGGAAAATATTAGGGTTCAACCAAACACCCTAATAATAGGCGACTTCAACTACCCCACCATTAACTGGGAAAACTACTCGTGTACCAACTCCTTAGCTCAATGCTTTCTGGAATTCATAAACTCCAATGCCCTGGATCAACTTATCCACACCCCCACCAGGGGCAACAATATCCTAGACCTAGTCATTACCAACATGAGTGACCAGTGTTCCACACCTGAAGTCAACTCCTCGTTGGTCCGATCTGACCATAAGCTAATCACCCTTGATATCCACATCCCGCCCCCACCCCCATTAAGGAAACCAAGGTAAAAAGTTTCTCCAAAGCCAACTTCATGCTTTTTAAGACAGAAGTGGTGAAGTTCATGACACCCATGCAGATGGACAATACAGTTACAACTGTTGAATCCTACACAAATGCACTCTATAAGCACTTACACGAGTGCATGGATCATGCTATCCCAAACAGAACCAAGATGTTATCCTCTAAAAAAAAGGAAGCCAATCTGGTGGTCCCCTGTCATAAAAAACTGTACAACAGAAGGAAGAAATTGTTGCAAAAGAGAGTAAAATCCCATGAGTGGAGGAGCTCCCTGGTCAGCCTCAGTAACAAGCGGAGATCCCTTATAAGATAGCTACGAAAACAAAATCACCACTAATTCCAAGGACAAACATAAAGCATTCTATAGCTATGTAACGAATCTCGATGGCAACACCCAGATCTGCTCTGAGTTACAGCACAACGGCATGTAAATTACAGAACCAACTGATATTGCCAACATCCTGGCAGATAGGTTCAGTGCTAACTTTACCCACCCACCCACTAAAGGGCAGATATCTATACAGGAAGAATGCAGAGTCCCTGTAATCACAACTATGCAGGTAAAAGCTGCACTCTCTAAAGCCAAAAACATAGCATCCATGGCACTGGACAACATCCCAGGCTGCGTTTTACACAAACTTCAGAACGAACTGGCTCCCCACTTAAGCATCATGTTCAATAATAGCCTCACATCAGGCTTTGTGCCCACTGAATGGCACACAGCAACAGTTATCCCACTCCACAAAGGGGGAGCCACCAATGATCTCGGGATCTATCGACCTATTAGCCTGACAAGCCTGGTCTGCAAGGCCATGGAACTCTCATAAACAAAGACATTGGTAACCTCCAAACTCTGGATCCCACCCAGTTCAGGTTTGTGAAAGGCAGACCATGCCTCCCGGACCTGATCGACTTCTTTGAGGCAGTCACCAAAGCCGTAGATGAGGGTAAGGTGGTTCACACAGCCTGTCTTGACCTTCTCAAGGCTTTTGACACCATCGCCCATTCTGGAATTATAGTTAAAGTCACTAAACTAGGTACAAATCCCTACGACACAAGATGAGTTGCCAAATGGCTCACTGACAGAACCCACACTGTAAAAGTTGCAGACTCCAAATTTGACCTCAAAGCAGTGACAAGTGGAGTACCACAGTGTTCCGTCCTGGGACCTCTCCTGTTTGCTATCTACTTCTCTGAAGTACAGGCTAACACAGAAGGCCTCTGGCTAATGGAGTTCACAGATGACTGCAAAGTAGGAGCCATAGTCAAGTCCCCAAATGATGTGGACATCCTACAGAAGAGCCTCGCTGAAACAGATGCCTGGTGTCAGAGCCATGGCCTCAAGCTCAATGCCAAAATGTGCAGTTTCATTCCCTTTGGTAAAAACTCTGTACCCATGAATTAAAACATAGGCGGCAGTCTACTTAACACAGAAAGTGTGATAAGAGACCTTGGGACACAGGTGGAGAGTAGTCTATCCTTTGATAATCACATCACCACAGTAGTCAGGAAATCCTTCTATGTGGCACACATCATTACAAAAGGTTTCTCATCAAAAAAGAGGTCATTGGTCCCCCCTACTCGTCACTCATTAGACCCATTATAGAGTACAACACCCCTTTTGATATGTACCTCACAAGACATCTATAACAACTGGAAAGGCCATGGAAATACCTAACAAGGAAGATTACCAGCCTCAAACAGATGCCCTATGCAGACTGTCTCAAAAAACTCCAGCTTTACTCCGTTGCTTATCGCCTACTCAGAGGTGATCTCTGATTAGCATACAAAGCTATGTCAAACTCAGATCTGTTGGACATGCTCCACTTAAAGAAATCCCAATCCGTCCGAGCTACATGCACTATGGACCTAAACTTTGTCACCACAATAAACAGAACATGCTGGAGGGATAGATTCCTGTACCAGAGACTTCCCATACTCTGGAACAAACTACCTATCTATATCAAACAAAGCTCCTCATTAACACTCTTCAAGAAAAATCTTGATGATTGGATGGGAAATAGGAAATTCACCCCAGGGATCACTTCTGTGGCTCTGCTCAACAAGGGCACAGGAAAATAATTTTCTTGGGTGGCGAAAGCCAGGGTACCTTTTCGGCTAGGCTTATATAGGTCCTAGGGCCAATAGCCTAGTATATATATATATATATATATATATATATATATATATATATATAAAATGTATATGTGTGTGTGTGTGTGTGTGTGTGTGTGTGTATATATATATATATATACACACATGTACACACACACACACACACACACACACACACACACACACACACACACACACACACACACACACACACACACATATCAACTCAAGTGTCACACCATTTCAAAGAATGGGGAAATTATCCCTGAAAAAGCAATGATTTCCTATGAAGGAGCTGCAGTTCTCAGCTTGTTGAACCTTGGACAAATGATGCTTGAAAATTCAGACTTTGTCCACCAGTAGGGTAATGCATCACAGCATTAGTTGTACTAACTTTAATAAGTTTTTTTTTTTAGACTAAATAAGCTTGACCACTATGGCAGGGGAATTCATGTTCCTCCTGGAAATGTGGGAAGTAGAATAGCCACCAAGGCTTAATGCTTCTGTTGTACCGTGTATGAATGATTTTTTTTCTATTAGGAGCATTTTGCTTTTGAGCTCAAAACAAAGAAAATTATAGAAATGTTTTTGTAATGTAATAGTGGTGGAAATATTACTGATGTATCCTTCAAATTAATTTAAAATGGTGCACTTATTGGTGATTTCAGTTTTGATAAAGTCTACCATGTTAGATTAAAGTGTTTAACCATATGAAAGTAGTTTAAAGTTTTGTATTTATTCAGTATTCCTGCCTTCCACTTCATTGTGGACTGATTTGTTTAAGTTTATTTCATTGTTTTACCAAGTTTGTTAAGAAAGCTTTAGTTTTCTTTTTTCAGGTATACAGACAGGAATATACTGATCCTCCCTCTCCTAGATAGGTACCACCTGCATTGTAGGAGTGTAATAGGTACATAAGACCCTTAAATGCATGTATCACCATGGAAGCACTATGGTGCTCAACATGTGATTTATAAATGTGCATCTGTGTGCCATATTGTTCTACAAGTGGGCCAGATGTGTAGCCGTGGCTGTATCATAATTCTTGAAAGGCAGGATCCCAGCATGCCATGTCCAGGGACAACAGGACTTCCTTGTTCTTAGGTTCATAAGTTCATAGGTGTGCACTAGGCTAATGGCCCTGGGGCCTTTGCAAGCCTAGCCATAGGATTACCCTGACATAGTGCCACCCAACCTTAGTTCCCAATACCTCAGTCAAGTAGAGCCACTGGAGTTATCCCCAGGGTGAATTTTCTGTTTCCCCATCCACTCATCAAGATTTCTCTTGAAGAAGGTCAGCGAGGTGCTCTGCTTGACATGTATGGGAAGTCTGTTCCATAGCATGGGAAGTCTCTGGGTTATAAACCTGTCCCTCCAGCATGTTCTGTTAATTGTGGTAACGAGGTTGAGGTCTCTGAAGCATGCGGTGTGGAGGGATTGGGATTTCTTTAGATGTTCTTCTTACTTGGGTGTTGTGATGGTACTTTTAAGGAAGCTCAGCCTAGCACAGATGTTGTCTGATGCCATAGACATCATCTCTACAGGTGAACAATGCAGGCATTAGTGTGCCAGTCTGAAGTGATGCCAGTCTGACCTCTTTCTCCAGTCTGAGGCAGATGTTTTTAAGATGCAGTCAGAAATGTAGTGTAATAATTTATTTTTTTGTCTGGTTATGTCCTGCTGTCTTAACTGTTGTCCACCAAGGCTTAGTAATACTTTATATAGGTTCATAGGTTCATAGATTAGTACTAGGCTAACTGCTCTTGTGTGCCATTTTAAGCCTAGCCAATTGCTACATGTAATAATCAAAAACCCTGCAACTTGATTCTGTAAGGCAAACACCTTAACCCGTATGCCAACCTCTCACCTCCTTATGCTGAAAAACATTGCTTGAGCATGACTGGCTGTGAAGAAGGCAAATCACCTCTCCATATAGCAGAGGGTGGATGTTTTCCCTAAATTTATATTGTAAATTGCAATGGTATTCATGTCACAAGTGTGTCTCCAATATGCAGCTCCAGCCGAAACAGAGAAGGATGTGTGATTACATTGACCTCAGTCTCCAAAGATTGTGGCTGCTGCTAGACCACAGTGACCCTCTGTGTCTGTTTGTTAGGAGGGAGACAACAGCACCAGTGCCAGAGGCAGGTTGATTTGCCTCTCAGTAGGTGTGGAAGCTTGTGGCTGCTGAAGTGTACAGACAACTGGACACCTGCATCAGAAGCATGAAGCTCCACCTGTAGTGACTGGTGGGAGTGACTTCACTGACTGGCCTTGGCCATTGAGCCTACAGGGGAGAAATTCCCCAATGATATCATCCCAAATGTGTGATGCCTGAATATGTTACCCTCTTGGTCAGACTGGTGGTCAACCACACCAACTGCACACCCTACCCCCTTCCTGATGTTAACCTATTCATCTCTTTTCTTGTACCATTATTAATGTCCAGCTCTCCTAATAATGTTAATTTGGCCTTTTATACATACACCATCCCTGTCTGTGTATGTGTTTCATGTAGGTCTTTTTGTAGCCATCACCTACCTTTATCCTAATATCCCACCCAGAACTATTCCTTATTACATTCCCCATCTATTTGTCATTTTTTATAATGACAAAGTGACTCTACTCCACAAAAAAAATACAGATATATCCTTCTACTACACCTGGCATCCTGTATTGGTTACTCTTGTGTTTTTCCTCTGCTTGCTGTACTGTTTTTTCTTCTTTCCTATATTTGCTTTTACTCCTCAGTTCAATAATGAACATGTTGAACAGTGTAGTGTGCACACCTGCGTTGCTCCCCCTGTTTCTATACTGTCTTTCCTGTCACATTGTGCCACCAGCTGTCACTATGTCCTATGGCACTGCATATAGCTGATTGTATTGCTTCTGGTTCAGAGGTCATGAAGTAATGCACATCACCCATGTGAGCTGTAGCAGCACCAATATGCTGCTACAGTGCAGCTACTTATGATATCTCTGCTCACCTGCTTTACTACGTGCCTTTTATCTCAGCATGCTTATGCTATCCCATGCCTCTTATATCCATATTTAGCTTCAGCTGATTCGCACAGTGAGTTTCTTCATAATTAGCACCATACATGCATACATAGATGCATACTTCACTTCTCTGTGTATCCCAGACCACATGCACATACATACTGCGCTACTCTGTTAGACCCAGCTTATGTGTCCTTATACTAATTAAGGAGAAAACAACCATTCTGTGTCAGCGTAGAGGGATTTAAATTTCTCAGATAATTTATGAACCTATTTATGAGCAATAATCAAGAAAACAAGATTTTATAAATGACATGAGCATAAGATTTTAATTTCAGTGTTATGTTATGAATAATAATCATGTGGCTTTACTGGACTTTACTTTGTACTGATCAGATTAACAAAATATTCACTGTTATTCTATTTTTTGCATATTAACAGTGTCTTATGTAAATAATCCAGCTAAGTTTCATGAAGAATTTCTTTATGGAGTGTGAAGTCTTTTCTCAAGAAATAGAGCCATCAGTTGCTATTTTATGCATCAGAGCTAGAATAAACAACATTCCAAATGACCTCGTGTATAGAACAGAATAACCTTTCACACAGTACATATAACTGAGTCTAACATCTCCCATATCTGAGCTGCTTGGTTATTAAATGCATAACAAACTGATTGAAAATGCAACTGCAGAAAAATACAGCTGCGTAGCTAAGTTGTTCATATTTTGTTAGAGTTATGTTAGTCTTTCTATGACACAAGAAAGCCACAATGCCTATCTACAGGAACTACAATAATTCAATATTAAACTCAATACAATTTTCCTAGGTGATCTAAACTCTCCAGCTATAGACTGGGAAAACTACACCACCATTAGTGCACAAGCACAAAGATTCCTGGGTTTTGCAAATACAAAATCCCTGGAACTATTAGTCGGAGTAGCCACAAGGGACAATAACATCTTGCTATTATGGGAGCACCTGGCACCATCTATTGCATATCTTCATCATTTGTTAGGTTTGACCATAAAGCAGTCTCCTTCAAAATAAAACTGAAACCAGAGATTTCTTCTATCCAAGGTACCTTTACATTTTCTTTGAGAAACTACCTATCTCTAAATGATACATTGTCAAGCTTCAAATTTCCAGCTCCACTGAATGTGCAGAAACCTACAACAGCACAATAAACCAGCAAGCAAACAGCTGCACATATACAGCTGTCCTCCATAGGAACAAGCACAGGGCAAAGCCCAGAAACAAACCCACATGGTGAAGCAATGATATCAACAAGCTTTACAATAAAAGGAAAGGAATTTTAACCAAAAATAAGGAGATTATTTCCTGGAATGTTAGAGCCATTGTCACTGAAATAAACAAACAGCTCAGAAGCTTAATAAAATCTCACTAAAGCTAAATTTGAGGCTAAAATACCTACCCAAGCCAAAGACAATAACAAAGCAATTTGTACTTATGTTCGTAATCTCAAAAGCACAACACAGAAATGCACTGAACTGATTGTGAATGATGTTATCTACAGTGAGGCTGAAGACAGAGCCACCCTACTGGCCATTAAATATGGCTCTAACCTTACCCCATTCTTTCCTCCACCTGTCCATCAAGATATACCTGAAGCTAGCTCATCTCCAGCTATCACACAAGACCAAGTCTTAAAAGTGTTATCAAAAGCTAAAAATACTGTGTCGATGGGTCCTGACAATATCCCAGGATGCATCTTAAATAGCAATAAGCATGATTTAACCACACCCCTAGCAACACTGCTCAATCTCAGCCTCCATACAGGTTTGGTACCGAGTGAATGGAGAACAGCTACAGTCATTTCCCTGCATGAGGGACAACCTTCCATAGACCCAGGCAATCACAGACCCGTAAGTCTAACCAGCCTGATATGCAAAGCCATGGAATGACTTATCATGGAACTAATCAATCAGTACATAAGGAACCTCCACACACTGGAATCATCCCAGTTTGGATTTATCAAGGGCAGGTTATGTTTACTAAACCTGGTGGATTTTTTGAAAAGGTCTTCAAAGCAATGTCTGAAGGCAAAACAGTACTCACTGCATACATCAACCTGGCCAAAGCTTCTGACACAATTCCACACTCAGGAATAATTGAAAAGCTAAATAAACTGGGAATAAATGCCTATGTCTCTAGCTAGACAGCCAACTGGTTCACAGGTAGGATGTAGATAGTCAGAATAGGAGACGTTACCTCCACAAATAAATCAGTCACCAGGGAAGTTCCCCTGCATTCTATGCTGGGACCTCTTCTGTTTGGCATCTACTTTTCTGAAGTAAAAGGCAATATGAAAGGGCTCTGGCTGACTAAGTCTGCAGATAACTGCAAGCTAGAAGCAGTTATTGAATCTCCAAATGAGTTATGCATCCTGCAGGAGGGTTTGTTGCAAATACATAACTGATGCCAAAATAATGGACTGAAACTAAATCTCAGAAATGCATTATTGTATTCTTTGGGAAGTTATTTTGCCATAGAACTACAACAATGACAATATATCCCTAAGAGTTATCCCAGTTGTTCCGGATTTGGGAACGTATGTGGACAGTGACCTAACTTATGACCAATGTGTGTGTCTATTGTAAGAAAGTCCTTGTATATTGCCCAGCTTATAAACAATGAGGTTGTGTCTCGATCTAGGAATGTCATTGCCCTCCTTTACTCAGCCCTCATTAGGCCAGCCATTGAATATAACGCCCCCTTTGGCATGCATCTGGAAAGACACATGCAACGACTTACTAAACTTTACTAAAAGGATACAAGTAACAAGTAAAATGGCAAGAATAGATGGACGGATAATACCAACGAAATAAAACACCAATAAACATCCACTCACGAGTGGCAAACCAACTTCAGAAAGGAAGAAAACAGTATGATACATGATTAATGCCCAAGCCAAAATAAAATTAAGCTTTTTTTGATCAACAGCTTTTCATCTATGAAAAGACCTAAACAACATGTACCACATGGACCAACTCAAAGCCCTGTCTTTCGGATACTGACTGCTAAGAGGTGACCTGTGTCTGGCGTACAAGGCATCCACCGATCCAGAACTGATTAGTTTACTGCACATCAGCAAGTCAAATGGCATCAGAAATACTTTTGCTAGAGCTCTAAACCTCTTCTGCAATATCAACAAAACTGTTTAGAGGGACAAGTATATCTTGCAGAAGATACCACTGCTCTGGAACAGACTCACCATGGACATAAAACAAAGTTCATCCCTGTCCATATTCAAGAGTAAATTAGATCTATGGATGGGAAAAACTGCCCCCCTGTACTACTAATGGACGTAGGCATGTCCTAAATACTTTATCCCATACATGGGTCCCCTCAAATTATTTATGGTATGATCCCACTTATTCTCATTGGGGGTAACATATAATTATCTACCATCATTTGGGTAAGGCCAATCTAATACCATATGGAAGACTTTAATTCCAGCACCAAAAGGGAAATTGGCTTGGCTTAAAATAGCCTGCAAGGGCGGTTAGCTAGTACTTACCTATGAAACTATGAAAAATATTACTCAGCACTAATTACGGTTGGGTAAGTGTATTCATCATAAAGCAGATGTTTGAATAAGAGAAAAATTGTTGTATGAATCTGTAATGTGACTGAGTTGAGCCTAAGGAAATTACCAGACGTCTTTCCAGATCTTTCTGGAACTCCAAAATACTTAGGGGCACATTGCTGCAGTCTCAGATTAAGGGAGTCAGGAAATAAAGATAAAATAGCCAATCAGTAAACTCTGTTATTTTTTTAATGTTTATAAATGGCATGCAGAGTTATGGTGTACATAACTAAATAAATACATCTCAAGAACGTTACAAGACTCTTAAACCATGAAAATAAGACAAAAAGCACACCGTCCACTATTTTGTCAGTGGAACTTTTTAGAAAGTGTAGAACATTCCTTTCACCACTCTGCATCTGACTGCCCACAAGTAAAGAGACACTGTATATTTAGTATAGCATTACGTACATACCATCATCCTTAACAGAGGGTAGTAAGCTTGACAAAAGTAATTCATTTATAGCCAAAATCCATTTAGTCCACCCATGCTTCTTGTCTGCTGCATTGTGCTAGTTTTTTGTCTCTGTATCATACAAGCTCTAAAAGTCATTGTGTTCTTACTTATTAAATCATCTAAACATTTTAACTTATTCAAAGCAGAAATTTTAAATGCTTCACTATGTTTCAAGACCAGCTCATCTGAGATTTTTTCCTGCATTCTTTCTTCTGCATCTTTTTTTGTTTCTGAGAATCATGCTCACAGCTCTTCCGTTGAATCATAGTCTTAAATCAACTGGGGATATGCACTCTGCAGTATGATAAAACATCTGAAACGTCATATATCTCAGCAGACATTCTGTTATATAAAACCTGTCCTGCTTTCAGCTGAATTTGTAGGCTGTAATCTTTATCAAAAGCCTTTTTATGTAATATTGGAGTGAATAAACATTGGTAAAATATATACTGCATGAAAATAAGGAAGGGAATGTTATTATAGCAATAACCCACGCCTGGGTGTGGGTAATGCTAAATTTACCCACGGTTGGCGTGGTTTGGTCCCGAGGGCGAAGCCCAAGGGACCAAACAAAGCCAACCGTGGGTAAATTTAGCATTACCCACACCCAGAAGTGGGTTATTGCTATTATACCATGACATTATTTAAGAAAAGAAACTGTTACTTTTCTTAAATAATGGCATAGTATAATGCCTGTTTACTGCCCTTCCGCAGATGTCTGGTATCCGCGGCAGTTCTGATGTACTGCGCTGCGCAGTACATCAGAGCTGTGGGCAAAGCAACGGAGAAAGCAAGATCTCCGTTGCTTTTTAGTCTCGCTATGTTAAATGAGTTTAACATAGCGAGACAGTTTTAAAATAAGCAACGGAGATCTCCGTTGCTTATTTTAAAACTGTCTTGCTATGTTAAACTCATTTAACATAGCGAGACACTAAAAGCAACGGAGATCTTGCTTTCTCGTTGTTTTAAAACACTGTTCGCTCGTTAAATGGGTTTAACATGGAGACAGCTTTAAAATAAGCAACGGAGATCTCCGTTGCTTATTTTAAAGCTGTCTCGCTATGTTAAACCCATTTAACATAGCGAGACAGTGTTTTAAAAAAAACGAGTTATACTAATGGAAAAAAGTCCGGGCGACCGGACCTTTTCCCATTAGTATAACTCGATTTACAACGGACACGCTGGCCAATCAGCGTGCACGTTTTGGGGGGGGGGGTCATGGTATAATATGGGTTGTTTACTTTTCTGCTATTGTATATGCACCTATAGACAAACACTCCAAACGTGCTGGCAAATACACAAAGTGATGAAAACCAAAACAAACAAGTCAAGAAGCCCAAGGATATGTAGTACAATTTAATATGAAGCGCTTTTCGTCGCTGCCAATACAGCAACTTCTTCAGATAAAATAAGACAAGTCGTACTTAAATACTAAATTAAGAACATCACATACTAAAGTATGTCACATGTTGAAAAACATTGTATCTAAACCAGGGCCGTGTAAACACAATACTAATCAAATACAAACTAAGTATGCTTATATTCCATATGTTCTAAACAAAAATGTAAAATGGAGTTAAAAAACCTCCTATACTTAGTTTGTATTTGATTAGTATTGTGTTTACACGGCCCTGGTTTAGATACGATGTTTTTCAACATGTGACATACTTTAGCATGTGATGTTCTTAATTTAGTATTTAAGTACGACTTGTAGTCTTTTATTTTATTTGAAGTTGCTGTATTGGCAGCGACGAAAAGCGCTTCATATTAAATTGGTACTACGCATCCTTGGGCTTATGAACTTGTTTGTTTTCGTCTTCATCAGTTTGTATATGCACCTATGTCAACTTTTAAAGAATGGCATGCTTAACAATGACATTTAAAAAAATCATTCATCTCCAAATTTGCAGGCCTATCCTGACTGTAAAATTAAGGACAGGATTTACTCTTTTACCTTGTAAGTTTCAAAATCCACTAGTATACGCTCAATTGCCTTACCACCCCATATGTAACTGTCTTTCTATCCCAGGTGTACCAGGAACAAAATATCTGTGTGCTGGTTCAATTGTAATCTGACTAGCATGTAAACCAGCCCAACCTTCCCAAAGAAAGCTCACACAGTCCTGTCTCCCATCCTTTTTCGGTACCTGCATAATCTGATTATTATTCCTCCAAGCCCAGTCCTCATATGCCTGTTGCTGTCTTTTAATGTTTCAGCTTCACATATTTCTCTTTTAAGTCCTTACTTTGATTTTGTAGCTCTTCAGTGTCAACTGTTTGGGAAATGAATGCATTCACCATCTCTACTTCCTTCAGTTTGGCATTGGATATATAACTATCAGGTCTGACACTTACTTTATTAATCCTCTCAACCACATATCAAGTTTGCCAATTATTTTATTAATCATCTCAATGGCCAACATCAATCCCCCTTTCCGGCACTTCTTGCTGACCTTTGAATGACAATATCACCCACTGCTCTTTCATCATTTTATCTAACTTTGTTGATAATAACTTCAGATATTCATGCATTTTTTTTCTGAATTCTTTATTTTTCTTCTGAATCTACTCAAGTGTACTACCCTTTCGCAATTGCAAACTAAATGTTTAAATCAAATCCCTAAAGGTACAGTCATAACAGGTGAACATGTCTTCTCACTAACTCATAAGCAATGGAACTACTCTCAGTCCACTGCCTTATTATGGAAGTTGGGGGTTGGAATAATGGGTAAGGTGTTTACTTCACACTCATGTGATGCATAGTTTGAATCTCACTAACAGGAACTTGCTAGGCTTAAAACGTTTCATAAGGGCAGCTAGCCTAGTAATTACCTATGAACTTTGAAATTCTTATATGAAAATGAATTTTGAAGCTTACTTCAAAGAAGTGCACCAGTGTTTGACCGTCATCCACAGGACTAGTGCTCAACAATGCTATAACTGATTGTAATACTTAAAGAAACTTTCATACCTAGGCTATTTAATATAAGGACTTTGTTCATTTTTGTTACCTGTCTACTGTCATCAAGGAGTTTATTTACTTTTATGCTTTTCAGTTACATTGCGTCATCAAGAAGCCTTCCTCACCGTTATTTTCCCAGTGGGACTTTACTGGACAAATGATTACTCTCTGTTTGAGGCTTGGAGATTTCAATAGCACTAGTTTAAATGAGCTAAACAATTTATGCTATTTAATTCTATGCGTGGTGATCATTAATTAGATTGCTTGCTGGTTGTATATAAATTACTGCTAAGTGCCAAGGGACTCCTGCAGGGAACCTTGCTGTTTTTTCTGCCATAGGGTACTTAAATCTGATCTTTGTTTCTTTAACATCACTTTTAAGTTCTTCATGCATTCTCATTCAGTTAAACTTATATGTTTAGTTTTGTTTTGAAAGTGGTTATATAGTATTTATTCTAATCTGTTTACTTTAGACTAGGTAAATAGAAAACAATTTCTAATCTTTGAGTATTAGTTTAGTTGACCTGTTGTCAAGGCAACATCTGAAATACTGAGCTCTGCTATTTAAATTATGTTGTATGATATAAAATGCTACTATTTAAATACTGTTGTTTATGACATTGTCTGCTGCCTGTTAACTAGATATTCATGCTGAAAACGTTGTGACCTTTTTTATTCTTTTACCTTTCATTGCAGTTTCTTTGTTCTATATTATTTGTCACAGTGAAGAACAGCATTATGCAAATTATAGTAGCATTTCATCTTTGATTCTTACTGACCCCTTCACATAGGCAAGCATTTAAGAACCATATTATTATAAAGTATTAGCAACTTTAATTTAATTTCTGCACTCAAGCACTTTAAAATGATATTGTTTTAATCTAACGTATTTCCTTTTAAAGAAGCAAACCAATGTTTTCATAAGGAATAAAATGAACTAATGTATTCATTCTACTGTTAACTCTGCTCTGTAACACTGGCTACCTAATAAAGTACTTCCTTCTTCATCTTCTTCACTCACTACAAGTATATAAAACTGATCATACACATACTGAGCACATGAATGCCTTGCTACCTTCACAAAGGACTATGTACATAAAGTATGTCATTTGTATCTATTCCAAACAATTACAAATAAGATTTCCCTTTTCTCAGAACCCATCAAGCAAAACAATGCTTGATATCTTATATTATTACTTTTGTTTAACTCAGGTGGAATTGAATTAAGCCTAGGCCCACCTTCCATTATTACCCAATATTTACCCTCCACCTACCATATAAAGGAAAATCCCTCACTATAGCATCTAGTAACATTAATAACAAATGAAGTTTGGCTTTTACAGTAGAATTCTGCTATCCTTTCTATCACTGAATTGTGGCTAAAGGATAAGCACTGCTTCACCATATTTCTGCAACAGCAGTATACTTGTTACTACAATACACCAGGCGTAGGACCAAGGTATAATGTGCTTCTTCTGCTGAAAAATGAAAAACAATATCCAAACAACTCTGACTTAAAACAAAAATTATTTAAAATGTAGTCTTAGATCCAGACTAATAATGGTACAGCTCAAAGTGGGAAACCCTCATAAAATTCTTCTCACCCTGATATATTTACCCTCTTAAAGTTCTTTGTATTCTCGGCTGGGGTGCATTCTGTGTGGAGTCTGCATGTCCTCCCTGTGTTCATGTGGGTTTCCTCTAGGTGCTCTGCTTTCCTCCCACATTACAAAGACATGTGTCTGGAGCATTTCTCCCTGGGCCTCCGCTGAAAATTGGCTCGTTCCAAGTTAGACTTTCCCGGTTAACAAATGATAAACAAATAAATATAAACCATTTTAATCACGTAATACTAGAAAATATATTATCTTGGGAAACCTGAATTTATTTTGAATAGACTATCACAAAAGAATCCTTCTAAATACTACAACAGGAAATGGCCTACATTACTTTGTAAAACGTGGCACAGGAATGACCACACTCAAATAACTCAATATCGAACTCTCAGAAGAATTTAGGAAAGTATCATTTGCCTTCACCATCATGTCCCTTGTCCCATTCCCCAAAGAGAGTTGGGCAGGCAAAACCACATTATTCCTCCCTCACCAGCTCTAACAGGTTGCCAGGCCACTAAATGAACTCCAGAGGCCTAGGCTATAGTCAGAGATTTAGCTCTGTATGTCAATAGAACTGGTTTAATCTAATCTTTGAAAACCCACAAATCACATTGAATCTTAAAAAAAAACATTACATCTTATCCACAGTTAGAAGAAAGTACCCGCAATAATTAGCTACAGTGTACTAAGCAGAATTCTGTATTAACCACTCCCTACAACCATAAATGTCCTTAGTATCTTTTATATCATATTAGAACAAGCTTAAAACTGTCTGTGTCCAATGAAGTTTTATGCATGGATAATTGAAGAAATCAGACCCAAGGAGAACAGACATGGAATGAATGGAAAGTGGATCCTCTAAACCAAACACAAAAAACCTTCCTTTTCAAAGAAACTTAAAACAGTAACCCAGGTAGATTCTATTACTGCTAAATCAACACATCTTACAAGGAGACAAAGAGCAGAACTCATTACACTAAAACAATTGTGGGCATCCTTTAAAATACTAACCAGTAATTTAGGAAATTCTAGCAATGCCTAATACAGGCCCCATAAGGACTTTCTGAACAGTATAAATGATTAATCTCCTTATCCTGTAAACCAACAATTCAACCCCCAACCTTCTCTTTAAAACCAGCTCTCCCCACTCAGTGTAAAATAAATATACCTACATTCCATTTTAGAAGTACAACTTCCAAGCAGGAACTTTAACCCCTGTAAAAGATAGATACCTCTGAAGATTCTAGATCGCAAAAACTTCATACCAACTTCATTTAAATTTCTGCACCATATATAGCTTAACTCCAAGTCCAAATATACAGCTTCATCCTTATTGCAGGTATTATTCCCTACATTTGGAAGTATATCATTATACCTCCAGTTCCAAAGACTATCTAGACAGTTTCTACCTGAGTACAGACCAATTGCCATACCATGCCTACTGGATTGGCTTCTTAAAAAAATACTTTATAATCAGCTCTTACACCATATATCTAAGTAGGATCTTCTCTTCAATGAACACATTATGCATTAACAGCAATCTGTGCATTTACAATTCACACATACAAATTAGTGGGTAGGAAAGGACAACTCATTGGTTCATAGCTTCATAGGTACTTACTTGGCTATTAATCTGTGAGGATCTTAAAAAGCACAGAATTTCATTCCCATAGTAGTTTTCAGCTATTATATTTTGTGTACAAATATCCCATGTATGAGCAACTCAAGGATATTTTCAGAGATTCACATGTTGTCCCTATCCATGAGATGCAAGTGTGCTAAAACGGGTAAGGGAGGTTTCTGATTACTCATCCGTTTGTCTAAATTATGTTTGGAAAGAGTGAGAGAAACGAAAAAAGATCCACAGAAATGGAAGTGGAATTCTCTGTGACACATACCTATCCCTCCAACATGTTCTCTTTGTGCTGCATATGTACCTATCCCTCCAGCATGTTCTCTTTGTGCTGCATGCATGCATAGACCTCCAGCATGTTCTCTTTGTGCTGCATGCATACCTACACCTCCAGCATGTTCTCTTTGTGCTGCATACATACCTAGACCACCAGCATGTTCTCTTTGTGCTGCATACATACCTAGACCTCCAGCATGTTCTCTTTGTGCTGCATACATACCTAGACCTTCAACATGTTCTCTTTGTACTGCATGCATACCTACACCTCCAGCATGTTCTCTTTGTGCTGCATACATACCTAGACCTCCAGCATGTTCTCTTTATGCTGCATACATACCTAGACCTCCAGCATGTTCTCTTTGTGCTGCATACATACCTAGACCTCCAGCATGTTCTCTTTGTGCTGCATACATACCTAGACCTTCAGCATGTTCTCTTTGTGCTGCATACATACCTAGACCTCCAGCATGTTCTCTTTGTGCTGCATACATACCTAGACCTCCAGCATATTCTCTTTGTGCTGCATACATACCTAGACCTCCAACATGTTCTCTTTGTGCTGCATGCATACCTACACCTCCAGCATGTTCTCTTTGTGCTGCATACATACCTAGACCTCCAGCATGTTCTCTTTGTGCTGCATACATACCTAGACCTCCAGCATGTTTTCTTTGTGCTGCATACATACCTAGACCTACAGCATGTTCTCTTTGTCCTACATACATACCTAGACCTCCAGCATGTTCTCTTTGTGCTGCATGCATACCTACACCTCCAGCATGTTCTCTTTGTGCTGCATACATACCTATCCCTCCAACATGTTCTCTTTGTGCTGCATGCATACCTAGACCTCCAGCATGTTCTCTTTGTGCTGCGTACGTACCTATCCCTCCAGCATGTTCTCTTTGTGCTGCATACATACCTAGACCTACAGCATGTTCTCTTTGTGCTACATACATACCTAGACCTCCAGCATGTTCTCTTTGTGCTGCATACATACCTAGACCTCCAGAATGTTCTCTTTGTGCTGCATGCATACCTACACCTCCAGCATGTTCTCTTTGTGCTGCATACATACCTACACCTCCAGCATGTTCTCTTTGTGCTGCATACATACCTAGACCTCCAGCATGTTCTCTTTGTGCTGCATACATACCTAGACCTACAGCATGTTCTCTTTGTGCTACATACATACCTAGACCTTCAGCATGTTCTCTCTGTGCTGCATACATACCTAGACCTACAGCATGTTCTGTTTGTGCTGTATACATACCTAGACATCCAGCATGTTCTCTTTGTGCTACATGCATACCTAGACCTTCAGCATGTTCTCTCTGTGCTGCATACATACCTAGACCTACAGCATGTTCTCTTTGTGCTGTATACATACCTAGACCTCCAGCATGTTCTCTTTGTGCTACATACATACCTAGACTTCCAGCATGTTCTCTTTGTGCTGCATACATACCTACACCTCCAACATGTTTCATTTATATTTCAGAAAAAGTTGAGATCACTTGAGGGGGTGCTTTTGACAACACCAGACAAGTAAATTTTTGATAGGTCTGACATGATAGCATCTGTTGAGACTCTATACATGAGGCAGAGGTCACGTCTCAGTAGCCTGTATGGTACCAAGATGAGTGATAATGTATTGAGAAGGTCCACATAGTTTGTATGAATTTAGGCTGTTGATTTACTTAGTGAGAAAATGTTGCAGTCATTCAATTTGTATATGGATAAATCCATACTTAAAGAGGCATTATATTAAACTATTGGCCTAATGAGTGCTAAGTACAGTGTAATGATTACGCCCCTGAATGTCACACCTATAGATATAATCTGTGTAATGAGAAAGGACTTTCTTGCAATAGTGGATACACGGTAATCAAAGAAGAATTTGTTAACAACAGAAGTTTCCAGATCCAGATCCTTGATTATGGTATCAGTTTTCAGAGTTGTGCTATCAATATAATAGTTGTAAGGGAAGTCATGCTTGCCAAAAGATATGGCATTTAGTTTCAGTCTGTGTTTTTGATACCAGTTATTTGTTTGGGACTGTACTTCATGGAGAATCGGGGAGCTGTCTGGAAATTTTATGACTGCATCAAGTTTGTAGTCATCTTCAAACTTAGTTAGTCCTAAACCCTTAACATTAACATTGATCTCCGAGAACTAAATGCCAAAGATGAGGGACCCAAGGACTGAATTATGTGGTGCACTGCTAGTAGCAGGCCTTTTGCAGCAGGTAGAATTACCCACTCTTATTTTCTGGGTTCTGTTTGGGACCCCATTTGCTATGCAATGAGTTACATAGGGTTATACATTTAGGTGTGAGAGTTTATATATGAAACTTGAGTGAGGGATGGTGTTGAAAGGCTTTGTGAGGTCTAGATGTGGTATGTACTGATTTTTCCTAATCCATCACTACAGTAACTTTCTCAAAGAAGACAGCAATGTTAAATAGGCTAAATCTGCCCTTGGCAAGTCCAAACTGGCTTTGGCCAAATGTATGTAGGTTACATATATCCTTATTTATTAATTTCAGCATGATCCCTTCCATAGCCTCACAAATGAAGCTGGTCAAGACTTATAGGTCTGCAATTACTTGGGTCCATTGACACCCCACCTTTGTCCAAGGGAGTGAATGTTGTTGTCCTACATTCTTTCATCATGTTTTGAAGCTGTAGGGGGTCTGATAAGTTGCATTTCAGGCTGATCAGTAGGCAGCCTAGTGTGTTGTCTGACAATATAGAAGCAGTTTTTATGACATTAGAGAGCACCTTGAGGACTTATGCTTAGGAGATTTGGAGGGAGTGTAGATGCAAGCATGTGATCTGTGAATATTGGAGGGGAGGGGCATGTTATCTGTGAATACCGGAGGGGAGGAGAGTGAAGTTTGAGCTTAATTTATCTGCTAGTAGACTGGCAATGTCTCTGAGTCTGAGTATGTAATATCATTTACTAATATCTGTGCACAGTGATGGGCATTGTTATTGAGATTTGTAACATAGTTAAAAAAGGCTTTGTAGTTATCGTATACCTTATGGCTAATTTTACTTCTTAGCTATCTTTGGTTGATTTGATCAGGGTCCAGAGTACCTTATTTAGTTTGCCAACATTTTTTTGGCATCTTGAGTGCAAAATTTAGTTTTGCATGCAGCAATTTGTTTTCTTTTACTACAGGCCCTGTTTATATTAGGAGTCCAACACAGGGCTTTAATTTTGAATTTGGCATTGCATTTTTGAGGGGTACAGCTGCAGCTATGCACCTATTTACATATGCATATAATTTGGCTGTAAAGGGTTCTGCATAAGCAGTGGGGGTATGGAAATGGAAAGGGCTTTGGAATTTAGCCAAGTCATCACTCAATAGATTAACCTTTGTATAATCTTTGAATACCAGTGTGATAAAATTCACTGTTATGGTGAAAGTGACTGATTTCTGATCTGATCTAACTAGGGGGGAAGTTACAGTTTGTAAGTAACAAAGTTGCCCCATATTTGTAAGGACCAAATCCAGGATTTTGCTACCCCTGGTTGGGGTGATGAATAATTGCCCCAAAGAGTTTGCACTGATGAAGTTTAGAAATTTCTGGGAATGCATGACATTGTATAAGGTCTCCCAGTTTACGGAAGCATAGTCGAAATGCACCAGTATATGGCTTAATTGCCATACCATCCCAGATGTAACTGTCTTTCTATCCCAGGTGTACCAGGACAATATGTCTGTGTGCTTGTTCAAGTTTAATTTGACTAGCATGTAAACCAGCCCAACTTTCCTATTTATCCTGAACAAAGTCTCCTAGGTACATGCTGTTTGGCTAAATATATATATGGACTCCATACTGTTTGGGTAGAAGGTGTGGGCCACATATGACATGGGGGAGGGGTTCTATAGTTAGCTATGACAAGATGAGGGAGCTTATTAATAATAAGTTGGATGTGGAAAAGTTCCTCATTATTATCTTGTTTCATGAGTCTGGAGCTGATATTTTTTAATAAAATATAGAGATACCCCTGCCTTAGTGCCATTACCTAATGCAGTGAGTCTGCATGTGTGTTCCCTTTATACTGACTATAGGGGAAGCATTAAAAACTAAAGAAAAAATGAAGGGGTCTGTCCATGCACCCAGATGGTACAAAATACACTATAATTCTACAGAACCACTGATGGAGTTCCTAGCCATTTATTAAAAATGACAAGGATGTTGTGTTCCAAGCAAAAAACATTAATACATTTCTTGAGTTCAACTAGAAGCCTAAACATTGATATCCTTCTTACCTAACACTAGTAGGGGTTATTACAAATTCCTGTTCTTAGTGACATCCATGGCAATATGTTCAACATTTTTCTATACTTCCCAATTGTACAAACAAATTCATCAAATTTTTTGTCTTATTTAAACACATTCTGTTCTGTTATTAAATTGTATAACCTAATAAATTGGTTTTAATACATTCTTCCTAATTTGCTAAAGAAGCTAACTATTGAGGGGCAAATACGTGCTAGGAAATGTTGGTTGTCTATAAACGTTTGAAGTGATTGCTTTATTATCCTAGTTTAAACAACTCCTAAATCTTCAATATCATTTATAAAAGAAAACATAATTGATAAAAAGTGCTGCTGCATTGATAAAACCGGCAAACCTATCCAATTGTTTTTGAGTTCCTGTTGAAATAATAAAAGCATCCCCTGGGATTCGGTAATGCTTACAATAAGTATACACTAAGAGTACACCGTTCTGAGTGAATAGACAACACAGACATGACTCACACCTTCTTCCTCCTAATTTTAGTTTACCTATTGATATTCTTGCAGCTTTAAATATCGACAGGGATTCATAAAGGTTACTACAAAGTGTAGAATACATGTACACTTAGTGTAATCTTTCTGAGTGTTTAGAAAGCACAAACAATGTGATAAGAATGTTCTTGAGTATATATTGAGTACACTTAGTGTAGGCTTTATTAAATATAGCCCATCATCTATAAAATTCCTGCAAAAATACACATTAAAAAAATGTCATATATATATATATATATATATATATATATATATATATATATATATATATATATATATATATATATATATATATTCATATTTATACAGAGCTACACAACATTAATTAGTTGTCTAAAATATTTATCTTGAAATGCAAAAAAGATATTAGAAAGAATCAGCAAAGGTAAGGTGCAAACATAAATCTGGTCTTCATCACAGATTATCTTATTTGCTAAAAACCTTCATGCATGTTCTACCTAATGTTCAAGGGTATACAAGTACATAGGGATGTAGAACAGCTGTGACTAAATAATCCCCTCACTTTGTTCTTAGATATTCACTTAGTTCTTCAAGGAATTTCCAATCATAAAATAATGTGGCTCAAAGGAGAAAGCTCTGATAAACCTCATCAAAAAGCAAAGGCATAAGCTCTTCTAATGAGCTTAGTGCTAACACAATGGGTTGAGGTGGAAGGTTTGTGTGAGAATGGTAAATTTTTGGTATCTCAATGACAGTACCTTTTCCAGGTTTGCCACTTCAAAAAAAATGAAAAGTATCAGCATCCATTATAGTTTCCTTCAACATCTCACAAAACTGACAGTGATTGAACTTATATGCACTAGAAATATCATACGGGTCTACTCCTTGATAGTTACTGTTGTCACTTAGTAACTCCAACAACTTATATGGTATCTGGCACTTTCTGTCATAATCACTTCAACCCCCTTTGTCATTTTTCATATATCTCACATAGTGTACCTTTTTAAAAATCAAATAAAGCTTGCCTTTTTCCTGTATTTCTTACAATTAAATTCAAAAGCATTAACAACAAGCAGCAAATGGGGGATTAAAAGTATTTATTTTTCTCAAAATGCTACAAGACTCAAAAGGGCAATGTCACTGTCATGCGTAAGAGCTTACATGTAAATAAAGTGAGCTCCAATATAGTGTTCACTAAATTGTCTCCCTATAGAAGGTACAAAAGTAAATCCTTTGTAGTATAGTTAGTTGTAAGAAAATTTCATTTCAGAAAGGTTAAACATAACTTTAAATCGGTTGTTTATAGAGCTAACATCTGACTTGCCATTGATAATCTTTCCATTGGTCCCTATTTTTGCTCTGTCCTCAATTTATGTGTACAAAATATCTGATCTGCACTGGTCATCTCACCTTATATATTCAAGTGGGTGAACTCTGGCCACAAACTTCTGATCACGGTGAAACCTGCAGTGCTGTTTTGCAGCTAATCTTAATTACCTTCATTGCGAGTGAGGCATGGTCCACTCCTTATCTAGAAAAATATCACTCGTCGATTGGTACAGGCTCTGGGAACTGACCTACTATTCACATTGCAATTGGTGGGAGCAGGGTTAGCATTTTTTAGCTTGTACTGAGTAAGCTGATCCTTCAGCATATACTTTAAAATGTCTCTGTAACCTTTTGAATTAATTGTTGTGCAAAGACTTATTGTACTTCTCCAAACTCAAAAACAAAAATGTTTTTTCAACCTGAAGAGATGGTATTACATTTCTCATGACTGATAAACTTCAAAATGAACTGTTCTACTTCGCACTTCAGAGTTTACATTGGCAATTCATTTACCTTATTAGAATGTCCATTAGCTCTGGTCTCATTTTGTCATAGAGCTAAATTAAACCAGCCGATAAAGGATCATTTTGTTAATAGCATTAGGATATTTAAGAAATTTGGAGTTGTTGAAGAACCTTATTGAATGATTATGTTTATCGGAAAAAAAATATTTTTTCTTACAAATAATTTGTATTTGAAAAGCTTTTCATAACATCACAGGATAATAGGATCATAGGACATTACTAGGCTAATGGTCCTAAGGCCCTTAAAAGCCTATCCACATTCTACCCTTATTTCCACAATCAGAACCTATTGCCCTCACCAAGAGGGACACAGGTGGACCCCCCAGGGTGAATTTATGGTTACCCATCCAATCAACCAGATTACATTTGAGGTGCTCTGTTTGACATGAAGTGGGAGTCTGTTCCAAAGGTGTGGTAACCTCTGGAAGACAAATCTGTCCCTTCACAAGTTCTATTAATATCACATACAATGTTACGGTCTTTAGACTGATTAACCCACATACCATTTGACTTGTGGATATGTTGCATTTCCAATAAAGCAGAGTCAGAGATTGGCTTGTATGCAAGGCAGAGATCGTCTCTGAGTAGTCCGTATGAAACAGAATAAAGTGACAGTAATTTCAGATGATCCACATAGGACAGATGCTGGAAACCTTAAATTTTTCTTGTGAGGAACCTTTGTGGTCTCTCCAGTTGCTGCAGGTGCTTGGAAAGGTACATATCAAAAGAGGCATTGTACTCAATTATTGGCTAGAAGAGAGAAGATTACAGGGAAGTTATAACTTCTTTTATTTTTCTGGAGTCAATGCTCCTACTTATGAGATGAGCAATACAGAATGCCCTTCTTACCACTGTGGAGACATGATAACGATGTCTGTTTTCCATTCAGCTGGGACAAAGCCAGTGCTTAAACTATGATTGAAAAGCGTACCCGATGGTGTTGCTAATTCTTGTTGGAGCCCATGTAGGATGCAGCCTGGGATATTATCAGGTCCCACAGATACTGTGTTTTTGGCCTTAGAGAGAGTGTTTATGACTTGCCTTTTAGAAATACAAGGTAAGAGACAGGTGGTAGGGATGCCATGGGGTACATGTGGCTGGGACAGGGGAGTGAAGTTTTCACAGAACTTGTCAGCCAACAGGTTAGCTATGTCTACAGGCTTAGTATATGTATTATCATTAACTACCAGTTCAGCACAAATCTGGACCTGTCCCTTTAGGATATGGATGTGACTAAAGAATGCCTTATGGTTGTCATTTGTTGAAGAAACTAATTTGGATCTATAGTTTGCTTTGGAGGACTTGACAAGAAGTTTTATTTGCTTGATTAAGCTGAGGAGGGAGTGTTTCCAGTTTAGGTCTTGCTCCTTCTTACTCTTAGGCAGAAATTTCTTCCACTTATTGTAAAGCCTGTTAATGGCAGTTGTCCACCAGGCAGGTTTGCTCTTCCACGAGGAGCTTATTTTAGTCCTATCAGGTACGGACAAGTCAATGCAGTTATACAGGTGTTTGTATAAAGCATTGGTGTAGAACTCATCATAGCTGCCAGTTCCATCTAAGGGGGGAGGTGCAGTGAAGCTATTTATACCATCCCATAAGAGGTTATAATCTGCTTTGGAGTAGTTGTTTAGTTTCGTTGCTGCTGGTGGGGGGGGGGGGATCAGGTGTGGAAGTTACTTTGAATGAGACTGATTTGTTGTTAGATCTCACCAGGGAAGACCTTACACTGGGGATGCTACAGTGGTCCCCCATATTAATAAGCACCAGATCCAGGATGTTGGTGCCCCTTGTGGGAGTGTCAACCACCTGGTCCAGGGCATTGAAGTTAATGAAGTCGAGGAACCTTTGGGCAAGTGAGTTTCAGGACGAGTAATTTACCCAGTCAATGGATGGGTAGTTAAAGTCACCCAAAAACATGGTGATCAGATGTATCTTGATAGACTCAAGTAGATCCAAATAGGCAGAGTGGGTATCCTGATTCATGGAGGGGGACCTACAGCTGGCAATGACTTGAATAGTTGTCCTACCAACAGTTAATTGAATTTGATGTATCTCCAGGGTATCATGCTGTCTAACCAATCTGGAGGTCTATTTATCTTTAATGAATATTGATACACCACCTTATTTAGTTTTCACTCCTTCAGTTTGTGGTCTGAATGTGTGGAAGGAGGTGTCACCCGGTATGGCTGGGGTGCTCTCCACAGCCTTGAACCAGGTCTCTGTGACTGCACAAATGTCTGCATCTTCCAAGGTGAGGACTGCTTCCAGTGAGTGCAGTTTCATGTTAATACTCCTAACATTTAGCAGCATAACCTTGAAGTTGTTTTTAGATGGAGTTTTTACATCGGGAAATTTGTCTGTGAGAAACAGCCTAAAAAAGGCACTATAGGATGGCAAGAGCCTTAGCCAGTAGTCAATATCCCAGAGGTGACAAATGAAGACCATCTCTGGAAAATCATCGAGGTCTGTCGATCATGACATCTTAGACTGAAAGATACTGGACTCCCTTAGAATGACACTAGAAACTTATCCAATTATTGAAGTCAGTCATTTTCTGTTTGTAGTGAGGCATTATCCAACGTAAAAGTAAAATGCTGCTTAAGGCTAGGGATATACCTGCCTGAAACACATAATTTCAAGAGCTCAGTCATGTCATCTTCATATAGTCCAGAGAGGTACTTCTCAAGTCATTCACACCTTCCTGGACTACAACGGAGTCATAACAGTACCTATTGTTGAGAGACTTGAGTACATGTGTGATATGACAGATCCTAGCATCTGACGGACAGCTGACCATGACATTTTCCTTATCCAGCCTGGTGAGAGGAAGTTTTTTTTGTCTCAAGATGGAATCGCCTATAACTAATATGTTTGGTTTTGTGTTTTGCCTTAAGGGCCTGACAAGTGTGACACTGGTACATGAACTATTATGTGTATTGTGTTCTGCAGAGGAAGTATTGTGTGTAGAATGCTTTTGTTTATGCTTGGGAGGTCTCTGGTGTTTAGGTATGTTTCTGGTGAGGACCTCTGCATATATAGGTATGTGTGATGTGTGTTTGGGTGGAGTAGGAGATAAGGTGTGCATGTTTACAACCCACTCGTTGTCATATGTTCTGACTGGTGTGTGAGAGAGCATGTATTCAAGGTTCTTATTATAGCTGCATCTCTCACATGTTGAGTTTGTGTGGACTATGAGTAGAGGGTTGTCAATGAACATGAGGCAGTTGCTACACTGCCTCAGGATGTCCTTGTTTACCAAGCTGGCTGGAGAAGCTGTGGGAAAGTGTCCATCCACGGTGTTAGGTAAAATTATACGGTCAGGAAAAAAGATCACATTTAGGAATGGCTAGTGGGTGAGAGGTGTGTTGGTACCTCTGAGGCTGGACTTAGTGTTTCATTTGGCAGTAGAGCAGGGCCACAAAAAACCTCTGGAGCAAAGTGCTAAGGGAAAATATAACAAGCAAAATTTTTGCGTCTATAACCACCAGTGGTAACCACTGCTATGTGGCAGTGCACAATGGTGCGCTACAAGCAAACAAGCACAAACATAGGGGTTAAATAAAACAAGAAACTACCCTTTTAACTCAAGCTAGCTAATAAGGACACTTTCTCTCTGAGCTCTAATCCAATCACTCTCGATTAGATTGGACCTAGACAGTACTCACATCCAACAAGGGTGCAGAAGGACCTTCACCAACAAAGATGGCTTGAATTTGATGCTCAGAAGTTACAAAACAGACTCAGAAACAACAAACCTTTGAACTGGGCTATACTACAGTCAAACTAGTACAGTATACAGCAAAATGTGGCAAAAAACAGTTCAGATAATTCAAACAGACAGTAGAATGCAAATACAAATTAAAAGGGCAATATAAGAGTAAAGACAGACACTTATAGTTAGTTGGAAGCAACGGATGCTTCAGATCTTTCAGTATCTCAATGAAAATCTGGTTTAAATACTCAAGTGATACCAAACATTCTAGATTCAGCAAGTCTGAATCTGGCCTATGCTATAAGATATAGAAGTACTAGAAATTCAAAGTTCATAAAATCACAGTCGCAACAGCAAAAAACAGTTTTAATAAAGCACCAATTCACCAGCAATTTGCAGTTTAGAAGGGTGAAGGGGACATTCTACCACCACAAGAGTCTAGACCACAGACCCTCCTAATGTAAAACAACTGGTTTTGGAGCCCATGTGCTTAAGTCAGAACCAAGACACTTCAGAGTAGCAGACACAACAGACTTTTAAACAGCAATTTCCAGCTTAGAAGGGTGTAGGCTATTGTCTCATGCCACAAGAGTTTAGACCACAAATCTTCCTAATGTAAAGTAACTGGTTTAGGACCCAAGTGCTTAAACCAGAATAAAGACACAGTAACAAGCAGATGGAGTTTCTTTAACAGTGCAGGCTGAAAAATAGTAATAAAATCAACAAAATAAATAACTGCAGGACAGAGTTATTAAATATTACTGAAACAGAGCAAGTGCAAAAATATATCAGTTTTGTATTTCCAGATGGTTTTAGAAGCAATCCAAATCTTGTAGCCACAGGCACAAGGAAGCTCTGAGCAGAATCTTAAAAAATGTAATTATTTTATACCAGCAAAATGAAAGACTTTTCTAAAGTTAAACCCCCAGGCCAATCAGATAAAAACACAAAAAGCTATTGACCAGTAGTTCCCACCTAAATAAAATGGGCAGAACTATCAGAACGGAAGCAAGGCAAACAACAACCTAAGAGTAGTACAGTAACAAGCAGATGGAGTTTCTTTAACAGTGCAGGCTGAAAAACAGTGATGAAATCAACTAAATAAATAAATGCAGCACAGAGTTATTAAGTATCACTGAAACAGTTAGAGCAAATGCAAAAGAATATACTTATATCAGCTTTGTATTTCCAGATTGTTTTAGAAGCAATCCAAATCTTTTTTTAGTTGCCTGAATTTTGATTGTAAATCAAGTTGGTTACCTGAATTCTGTCCATAAGACTCAAAATTTGGGCCCAAACCAGTGGGTTTAGTGGTGGTGAAAAAATATTACTAACGCTGTGCTTTACAGGCTGTTGTCAATATCTTGCCCCTGAGTCACAGATGAGATTATTGTTCAGCTTGGGAAAGTAGAACATTTAAGATAACATTACTGATGACCAGTCAGGGGCATGCTATGCCATACAAAAAACTTTTAAACCAAAAAATTGTTGTTAAAAGGAAGGAATTAAACCCAAAGAACAGTGTAAAAAAACAACAACTGAATGTAAGTGCTTTTGTCCACATATAGCATCATGGACTTCATCAGAACTAATTTATCTCCCCCACTTACCTTATTTAAATATAGTCATTAGAGCGCTATAATCAGCTTCTTAATGGCACCCTCATTTTTCATCACATAAAGGTACCTCTTGGTACCTTAACCCTTCTATTCTTAGTATTCATATATAATCTGGTCTTTGACCTCCTCTCTGTTAACTGCATATTATATTCTGAGGAACAGACTCTGAGTCTTTCCTATCAAGCTCCAAGCCAAGGTCCAAACCTTAGCTACACCCAGAGTTGATTGAAAACAAAGGACTTAGTGTTTACCAACAATAAATCTACTATGGTAGCCTTTGACACAAACCAGAGACATTTCATAAAACCTGCATGTTAATAAACTACCCAATAAATATTGTTTTATCCTCTGTAACTCAGCCACAATATATTTTCTTCTTTTTAGACCAGTAACCAGCTTATAAAAGTACCCAAATTCTTTTCCTGAAGCAAGAATAGCTATAAGTCTCAGATGTACTGCCTCCAAGTTATATCACTTTACTATACTTAAAACTTAAAACACAAATACTCTTCAAATCGCAATCAATACATTTTGCCACATATCACCTTATTTGCCTACAGACAGCACATATGCATGGTGCTACAGTATAACAACTGGCTTCTTGTTAATGCTCAAACAGCCTCTCCTTCTGAACTCCCTTTCCTTCAAGTTGTTATACCTCAATTACTATCCCCCATTTGCCTCAAAGCTTCACTTTCAAGCAACTACTTACCCTCACAGCTCATGCAATGTCAATGTTCCCACTCTGTTTAAATGATGTTTTGGGAATATCATAGGGAGAAATCATTCTCTAAGTTACACAAACAGCTTGGAATTGACTTCTCCATTATATCTGAAAAAAGTACTCAATTCTGAAGTTTAATTTCCAAGATCATCTCTTAGAAGTGTATGAGCGTACTTGTTCAAATTACTTGCACATGTGGTACAAATAATTTTTTAATGTAATGCACTGTGCTTGTTTATATTATAGTGCAATTACTTTACTATAATTTTACGTTGATACTGATTTTGCTGTATTGAGTTTAACTGCCTACATTGCTTGAGTCATAGCTGAAATTTGTCCTTGGAAGAGCCTCGTTTACCCAGTTAAAAAAATGAGATAAACATATAATCCATAAAAGAAGAAAATAAATCACTTTATATTAAAAAGGAATACATTTTAAACTGCTAATAAAATCATATCAGCAAGTGTCCTGGCAGAAAATGCCTTCAAGGTTTATACTACTGCCTTCCATTGCTCCTAGAGCTTTAATGATGACAACATGTTTTGAATGAGTTAGCCATTTGTTTTGTAGTTATAATTTATGCCCCTCCTTCCTTCTTCTCTTAGTTCTTTCATTTCTGTATTTATTTATTTACATTTATTAAAATAATCATCACAATGAACCAGTTTTTGGTTTAGCCCTGAGAGAAAGTAAGGTTAACAAAAAGAGGTTTGTGGATAATTGCACACTGAAAGAAAAACAAATACACAGTATGCATTGACAGTAACAGGATATGCAACAGGTTTCATATAGATTATGTACACAGTGAGTGGTATTTGTAGTCCGAGGCTTTGCATCTTCATTGACCCACTACATGTTTATGAAAATCCTGGACTTTCAGTAAGAACTGTAGAGGACTTTTTATGAACAAGCCCCCTATAGCAAACACATGGGATGCTGAATACATAAATAACAGGGGAACAGCTACTACACTGGCAATAGGATTTACACATATGCACATGAGTTTGATTCATAGACATGAATCTATAATGAGCTCATCTGCATACACAGTTCACCCTAAACTTATACCAGTAAGCAGCAGTTTTCAGGAAGAATTGGAGATGTGAGGAGAGATTAGTTGATACTTCTACATAACTGGACATTTTACTGAAGGAGTCCCTTGGGAAAATGTATTTATTTATTCCAGTTTGATGACCGGTGAGGTCCACTGGGCTCAGGGGGGGGGTGGGGGGGGCAGCCCGTCTTCAGTGGAGGTCCGGGGAGAAAAGCTCCACAACACAAAGTTTACTTACATGAATACTTTCAAAGACAGTTTGCATTACAAACAACAGGTTGCATTCAAAAAAGAAAAAAACAAATAATTACAGTTTTGTTCAGGAGAAAAAGACAGGCATATAGCATAATAGCTAAATTTTACTGTTTAGTTACATATATGATCTATATTTGAGAGCGAGGTTAGGAAGGTAAGATGGTTAGCCAGGAGTGTGCCATTTTGGTGCTTGCACATACCTGGATATATTAATGAAGTGGACACTTAAGTCAATGTTTCATTTTGGTGCTTATGCATACCTGGACATGTTACTGAAGGGGTCGCTTGAGTGAATGTTTCATTTTTGTACTTATACATACTAGGGCATGTTACTGAAGAGTCAGTTGGGGAAATGTTTCATTTTGGTGCTTGTGCATACTAGGACATGTTACTGAAAGGATTACTTGGGGAAATAATTAATTTGTGTCAGGAAAGTGTTTGTGCATATGTGCAAAGACTGCTGAAGTGATCACTAGGCAAACTAATTTATTGTGTGATTTTAGTGCTTGTGCATACTTAATGCAAACTAATGAAAGGGTTGCTTGGGGAAATAATTCATTTTTCTTTCAGGGAAGTGCTTGTTTATACTTGGACAAACTACTGAAGGGATGGCTGGAGGCAAGTTTGCAGATTGCAACTCCACTATCAAAGGTGAAGCACTGCATTTAACAAGGGAAGTGCATACCATGCATATGTCGAACTATGAAATGGAAAACTGCCTCATTAGCATACTACACTTTACAACATTTCTCATCTGCATCTCATTATTTTTCACATTGGCGTAATTGACCTATGTGAATCTCAACTTTGCTATGCTCATTTGTAAGCAAGATGAATATCCCTATCACATCTGCTCAAGTGACTATGAATACCAACCAGTATTTACAAAAGACTAGATAGTAAAGGATGTTAGACAAACGTTTTCTACAGGATATTAAAACATTCAAAAAGACAGGACAAGTAGAGAAGTGCAGATATAAGAAAGGGTGAATTTACTAAGATGGGGAATTTAACTGCCAAGAGCATTGATGGATATAAAGGGAGGATGGATGCAAATACTTCATGGAAGTTCTTCCTTCAGTTTTGCACTTTTTGACAGGTATCATGATACTGTATTTACTAGATACATGTTGATCAATTGACAGCACTTTATTTAGGGCAACAAATTTTGTCAAACCTCAGAGGTAGGTTTTTGTTATGGGCAGGCCCCCTCCACCCCCATGTGGGGGAGACCCCAGTACCCCCTGTACCTAAATATACTTACTCTGAGATCACAAAACAGAAAGAAAGAAAACTCCACAGTCAGTGAAAGTTGTTTCACATGATTATGTTCTCTTGCTCAACACTCAATAAAAGTGCTGCTGATCGAATGACAGGCACCGGATAACTCACATTTAAGGTGAAGTCATTGCTACTGCACCTGGTGAGAATTTTCTGTTTACTCAGTTTGCAGTCATAAACCTGTTTGGTAATTCAGCAAATGTTCCACTTTTATGTCTGTTTAAAAAGTAGGAGTCTCAGTACAAAGTCTTATAAGATGCTACTTTTTACTCATTTTGGGATAGACAGGCCGTCTGCTATCTTAATGTGTTCTTTTCTGCTGCCTATGTAGTGTTTGATCCATTGAGCCGCATATAAATTGACATTCAGTGCTTCTAATTTGTCAGTTACTCCCGTATGTTGGCTAATATCAAATGTCTAGCGCAGTCTAACCATAAGAAGTATTCACTATCAGCCCTTCCTCAAGTACTGCTGATAATGCTTCAAGGAATTTTACAAAACTCAAACAGAAAGACGTCTGCTTAATGTGTGCAGGCTTTTTACTCATTACCATGTGATAAGAATACACTCAGCCAATCGATTCACAGAGCTTTTTACTTCTTGCCATCACATGGCAAGAAATAGAAAGTCAGCATGCCCCCATATGATGCCCCTTGATTAGAGGCACCCTTTCAACTGTTATTTATTTATGTATTTTGAGTAAAGGAATGGAAAAAACACAAGCAATAAAGGTCAGAAGGGTGTCCCAAGATGAATAGTACCCTACGCAGCCATTTAGTTTACCTATGCAGAAATCCAGCTATGCTCTCCTCAACATAACTGTTTTGTTTGCTGTATATCATGTTTCTTAAATTTAAGATGCAGTGCACATACTAAAAACATTTTATTAGTACAGCTACTAGTAATACAATTAGCATGCATCATTCTGGACACCATTGCCTTTATTTGCTAGCTCTCTTGAGACTTTTATTTTTGATTATGCATTTAAAGACATTTACTATCATTATGCTGGGTGCAATGCTGCTTTCTTTACAATCCGTGTCCTCACTGTAGCTTGCTTAGTATATACCCGAATATACTGTGCTTATATATAGGTGCCCACATGCATACATAGTGAACTATAAGCTGTACAAGTAGCTTATGGTCTCTCTAAAAGAGGGCATAAGAAAATGACTGCATCTGATCCTTACCAACATCTGACCCTTACCAAATGCATAACAATGTATGTCCTAGTAAGCTAGATTGGCTTGCATTCTGTACATCCACTGTGCCATTGTCTGACTGCATACATGGTACTCTGGGAAAATCTCATATACCTGGCTCCCCCAAAGAACATTCCAATGTATGAGGAAGGCAAGTGCAAACAAGAGACTTTTGAAAATTTGTAGACATATGTAGTGAAAGTTGAGGAAAGCAAATGACAGAAGTATGACATAGTAATAAGGAGTAAAACAGGATGAGCTCTCTGCTATTGGAATAGACTAGCAAAAGAAATCATTTAGGCAAGTTTTAGTACCTGCAATTTGTTTCCGACCTGTTTTGCTAGTCATTTGAGCAGTAGAGATGATCCACTCCTGTATATTCCTCCACCTATAACTGGTTGCATCATGGCTGTAACTCTGGATCCCACTTCTGACACCATGTCACTCTTCTTATGTGGAATAAGTAGACATTATGGTTCCATTCATAACCCTATCTTGCAGGATGCAACAAAAATCCAACAATGTCCTGCATGATTTAGAAAGATAACAAGGTAAAAATTTAACTGGAGAGCTGGTACATTTTTCTGGAGTTCTGTTGGTAGTTTATACAAGAATTAGGCTTTCTTAGCATCTTCCTTACTGATTTTTGATGCTCTGGATAGAAGACTGATTCTCATTTAGGAGCTTTTCTTAATTTTGTTTCAGTTTCCTGTCCATTGCATCATTATCCATCCTGTACATTTGAACTTCTTACTCTTTCTTTTACTTCTTCTATCAATTCACTGTCTTTATTATGTTCAGCAGCGTCTCCATAGGCATTTCTCCAAAATGTGTCTATTTCTTTGCTTTGCTTTTCTGTTCTCTATATTTTCTTTGGGTCATCAATGAATTGTTTATTTTGTACTTTTCCTTTATATTTATTTGCATCTCTACCTGTACTGATATATTTAGTTTATTATTTGCGATAATACATAGTACATCAGGTCTGTTCTAATACTGCACATCACTTTTATCATATCTATCTTTCTATGTATTTTGTCGATCTGTTCCTTTAAATGTACTCTACTAATAGTGACACTTCTTGTCTTAATTGATTTATAGTTTTCTCTATTCGATACTTCCTTGATGGGATTTGATTTCTTTCCTTCCTTTCCCTTATTGCCCTACATTTTTGTGGTAACTTTCTGTTATTAATTTAGCTGCACAGTAATATATCCAATTTACTTCTGTTATGTCACATGATTTTTTATTAACAATCCTGATTACTGTTTTCATTTGTTTTAGCAAACTTCCAACATTTTGGGCCTTACTGACTTTCTGTAATCTGTTTCTTTCATCAGTCTTAACATGTCTATCCATCTCTATTAAATCAAGCAACTCTTCCCTTCTATCATTTCCTTCTAAACTGTGAGCACATTCTTTATTCTCTGTTTCCTGTGGGAATTCTACAGAAAGTTCCAGAATATCTTCCTGTGGCATATTCTCAACAGATGAATCCTGTGTCATCTGTTGCTCTTTCATATGGGAACTCACTGACCTATTACTCCACAATATTGACTGTGTCAGAGTTGCCACCGTTTTCATCTCCTTCCCTTGCTCTGCAACTCCAACTGAACTTTTGTAGCAGTTTCCTCCCGAAGGCTCCAGAATATCTTCATGTGGCAACAGATCAGATGGTTCTTGTTCCATCTGCTTCGCCTTAATTTGGGATCTCACATTTCCTTGATGCTGTGATGTTATCAGAGCTGGATTTTCTACACAAATTCTTTCACTTTGCTGGTAATGTATAACTTCAGTTTCTCTTTCTTTACCTTCTCCATTACTAATTTTCTTTTCTACTTTCCCTTTTGTTTTCTTGTTTTTTTGTATTGTTAAATTTTCCATATCCTGATTCCTTTGGCTGTTTTTCTCTTCAAATATCTTTGGTGCTGCTTTTTTGTATTGATTAGTTTTGCTTTCTTCTTTGTACGAATATTGCACCTTATTAAATCTCTTTTTCTTTCCCATATCCATATTTCTTCTTCAGATGTATCCCGTTCTGCCTGTTTCTCCTTACTTTGGGGACTCGTTGTTCCATCACGCTCACGCTGTGACATAAACTGTGTTCTGCAGTAAATCCTTCATTTCACAGGTGTTCAACAACTTCAGCTTCTATTCATTTAACTTCTACTTTACTCATTTTTGATCTATGTTCCCTGTGATCTTACTTTAAGCATTGTGAAATTTTCCATATCTGGGTGCATCTTTCTGTATTTCTCTTCAAATATCTTTGGAGTTGCTATTTTGTATTGATTAGTTTGTCTTTCTCATTTGCATCAGTATTACATCATATCATATATTTCTTTCATTCCCATGTCCATGTTTCTTTTTTATACCTTTCAAAAATCTATAGCAACAAGGACCTCCAAAGCTGAAACGCAAACAAACACCAGTCACAACCAAAGTGACACATAGCTCACAACACCAGTGTGCCACCCAACAACAGCCCCTAAGGCAAGGCAACATACCCAACACTTTAGTCATAGGTGACTCTATAGTCAGACACACTGATGTCCCACTCACCAGGCTGAACAAGGAGAAAATTACAGTCAGCTGCCTGTCCGGTGCCAGGATCCACCATATAGCGCATGCACTCAAGTCACTCCACAACAAGTACAAATACGACTCTGTCATTGTCCATATTGGAGTGAATGACGTGAGACGTACCTTCCTGGACTGCATAAAAAGAGATATGGAAGAGTTCTTGGATCATGTGACCCAGGCAGGTATGACACTAGCCCTGAGTAGCATCCTGCCTTCGCCCAGAATGATACCACAGTATAAGGACAAAATGATTGACTTCAACAATTGGTTAAGCTTCTGGTGTCATTCAAAGGGGATCCAGTATCTGTCTGCCTGGGACGACATGATCGACAAACCACGATGCTTTGCCAGAGATGGTCTGCACCTGTCACCCCTGGGATTCAGGTTACTGGTTAAAGCTCTTGCCACCCCTATAGTGCCTTTTTAGGCAAGGTTCAAAGGACAAAACCACCACCATAACAGATACAAGTATGCAAAATCTGAAGATAATGCTACTCAATGCTAGAAGTCTAAACCTCAAAATGCACTCTCTCGAGGCACTGCTAAAAATGGAGAACATCGATATCTGTGCAGTAACTGAGACCTGGTTCAAGGCAACAGAGAGCACCCCTGCAATACCAGGCTAAAACTCTTACCACACTTTTCAGCCACCAAACCAAGACCGAAACACTAAAGGTGGAGGAGCGTCCATATTCACCAAGGATATTAACACCTCCAGGCTAGTTGCCCAAAACAATGCATCTGAAATTCTCCAGGTGCAACTAACACTAGGTAAGACTGCAATCCAAATTGTAGCTTGCTACAGATCCCTCACCATGCCCCAAGATTCTCACTACACCTTTCTAAACATACTGGAAAATATTAGGATACAACCAAACACCCTAATACTGGGTGATTTCAACTACTCTGCCATTAACTGGGAAAGCTACTCAGGTACCAACACCTTTCCCAACGGTTCTTGGAATTCATAAATTCCAATGCCCTGGATCAACTAATCCATTGTCGCAACAGGGGCTCCAATATCCTAGACCTGGTCATTACCAACATGGGAGATAGATGCTCCACACCAGTGGTCACCCCCTCATAAGCTAATCACCCTTGACATCCACATCCCACCCCAACCCCCCAGTAAGAAAACCTCCATAAAAAAATTCTCCAAAGCCAACTTCATGCTACTCAAGTCAGAAGTGACAAACTTCATGACACCCATGCAGACGAGAGTTGAAAGTTTGACTGCTGAATCCTACACTAAGGCACTGTACGAGCACATCCACTTGTGCATGAATCGTGCCATCCCAAATAGAACCAAGACACTCTTCTCCAAAAAAAGGATGTCAATCTGGTGGTCCCCTGCCATAAACAAATTATACAACAGAAGGAAGAAACTGTTGCAGAAAAGAGGAAAATCCCAGGATGCAAAAACCTCCCTTACCAGCCTCAGTAAGAAGCTGAGGTCCCTCATAAAATCCTCCAAAGCTCGTTACGAAAATAAAATTGTCAAAGATTCCAAAGACAACCACAAGGCATTCTATAGTTATGTCAAGAATCCAAATGGCAATGCTCAGATCTGCTCTGAGCTGCAACAGAATGGCATTAAATATACTAATCCCAAGGATATTGCCAATATCCTGGCAGATTGATTTAGTGCCAATTTCACCCCCCTCTCACCCCATAAAGGGCCCAACTCAATACCAAAAAATTGCCAAATTCCGGTAATCACGGCCACACAGGTAGAAACCAGACTATCCAAAGCTAAGAATACAGCATCCATGGACCATATGACATCCTGGGCTGTGTACTACATGAACTACAAAATGAACTGGCACCCCACCTGAGTTCATATTTAATCATAGCCTCACCTCAGGCTTCATGCCCACTGAGTGGCGCACAGCTACAGTTATCCCACTCCACAAGGGGGGATCCACCTTGAATCCCAGGAACTACTGTCCCATCAGTCTGACGAGCCTGATCTGCAAGGGCATGGAAGGCATTATCATGGAAGTTATAAACAAAAACTTTGGCGACCTTCAAACACTAGACCCCACCGGGTTTGGGTTCATGAAGGGCCGATCTTGTCTCCTGAACCTGATTGACTTCTTCAAATCAGTCTCCAGAGCTGTGGACGAGGGTAAGGCGGTCCACACAGCATATCTGGACCTCACCAAGGCCTTTGACACCATCCCCCACTCTGGAATCATAGATAAACTTACTAAGCTGGGCATAAATCCGTACGTCACTCGATGGGTTGCCAGCTGGCTTACTGACAGAACCCAGACTGTAAAAGGAGCCGACTCCAAATCTAGCTCCAGACAAGTAACAAGCGGAGTACCTCAGGATTCAGTCCTGGGACCGCTCTTATTTGGCATCTACTTCTCTGAAGTACAGGCAAACACTAAGGGACTCTGGCTAACAAAGTTTGCAGATGACTGCAAACTGGGAGCCATTATTGAATCCCCAAATGATGTGGATATTTTACAAAAGGGCCTTATAGAAACAGATGCTTGGTGCCAGAATCATGGGCTCAAGCTTAATGCCAAGAAATGTATAGTTATCCCCTTTGGGAAAAAACATGTACCCATGAATTATCACATAGGTGGCAGTACACTTAACATTGAAAGTGTGATGAGAGACTTAGGGACACAGGTGGACAGTGGTCTCACCTTAGATAACCACATTGCCACAACTGTCTGGAAATCCTTCTATGTGGTACACCTCATCACGAAGGGCTTTTCATCCAGAAAAAAGGAGGTCATTCTCCCACTGTACTCATCCCTCATTAGACCCATTATATAGTACACTGCCCTATTTGGTATGTACCTCACAAGACATCTGCAACAGCTGGAAAAGCCACAGAAATACCTCACTAAAAGATTCACAGACCTAAAGCAGATGCCCTATGCTGACTGTCTAAAAACACTCCAACTATAGTCTTCTCAGAGGCAATCTCTGCTTAACATACAAGGCCATGTCAAACCCTGAGCTGTTGGATATGCTCCACTTAAAGAAATACCAGTCTTTCAGAGCCACACGCTCCAGGGATCGAAACCTTGTCATCACAATGAACAAAACATGCTGGAGGGATAGGTTCCTGACACAGAGTCTGTCTATACTCTAGAATAGACTGCCCATACATGTCAAGTAGAGCGCCTCCTTGGCCCTCTTCAAAAGGAACCTTGATGATTGGATGGGAGATAGGAAATTCACCCCGGGGATCACGTCAGTCACCCTGCTAGCCAGGGGTCCAGGGAAGTAAATATTGTGGGAAGAAATATCCAGGGAATTGTTATGGCTAGGCTTGTATAGGCCCTAGGGCCGATGGCCTAGTACCAACCTATGAACCTATAGGTTTTGTTGTTTATATTTTTGTACTTCCTCGGTTGCTTCTTTTTCTAAATGGCCCAAGGTTTCTTGGTCTACAAAATGTTTTCCATTTGTCTGTTGCATTAATGAACTCAGCTTTGCATTTGAAGCTTTTGACAGTTTTTCTTGTGCAAGACCTTTGCTTTATTCTAATTTCTTTCTTAATCATTCTGAATATCTTTTGTCTGGAAATTCTGGTGTTCTGGCATAACAGTAACGATTCATAATTTCTTTCGTATCCTCAGTAGTCCACTTGATCATCTTTATGTCCATTTTTTCATCTGTCAGTTTTTGTGGACTAATATTGCCTTCTGCATCCCAGGAGCCATCCTCCCCTGAACCTGGTCTAACCCCACTGTAGGAATGTTTCCAATTCTTGGGGTTCTACACTGTCATTTTGCAGTCCTGGCACCAGTATGCCTACAAGGGTCTTATACACCTACTTCTGTACATGATATAAGGTATATAAAATACACTCTCTACATCAGTGTTGTCTTGCTGAGATTTTGTGAAAGGGTCCACCTCATGAAGGTACTCACCAAGGCTTGAAGATGAATCCTATTCCAGCACTACTACTCTACTTTGCTTGCTGATTTTTATCATCTCTCTATCTGGACTCCTGCCACCTGTGATATGCCTGCCACTGCAATTGAGATGAGCTCATTTCTGACTGCAAGTAGGTGATCAAAAGGATACAAAGTCAGAACTGCAAGAAGCAAAAGTAAGGTGCAGATAGCAGGATTATGGTCATAATATATTACAGCACCAGTCAATGTCAGAATTTAGAGTTATTTATTTTTGCTTATCAGTTATATTTATACATTTGTTAATTGGGTAAGTGTTCTTATTTCAAAAGACCACTATAGCTATGACCCAAACAAGTGGCAAAGATAAAAATGCAGAATTAACACAGTACACATTAATTGCTGTATATAGTTAGTGTAAACATTAGACCACTGACGTGTTCTAATCATTTTAGATTTGTAGACTTTAAATTTGTAATGTTTTCGATGTACAGAAGCACTAACTAATATTTGATGAGCAAACAGAGAAAGCAGAGTGAATATCCATGACAAAACCACTACAGATCTGTGAATAGACTTTATAAAGTTAAGCAAACTTTGGTAAGCTTTAGGATGTTTCCTTGGCTTTCGCACAAATCACTTAGTGGTATGTCCACTCCCCACAACATTGTGGGTGCTTCTGAATAATGATGGCATCTAATATATGGAGAGTTCATTCAAACAACTAAAGATGTATACAGGACAAATTAGGCTAGATAGCAACCATGCCGTACTACAAATCCAAACACAAACATGCTGTTAAACACTGCTTCCTAATGTAATCTCTCAAACATGTAGGCCTCTTGAGGAAAACTTTAGCTTCATAACTAGTATGATGATAAATTATTTTGGAACCATGACGCAATATATGTGAAAGATGGATACTGTGATGGCAAGTATTGGCGTTTGGGGAAACAGTTCTGAAATGGCTTGAATCACCGCTATATATCGATATATAATATCATTACACCTATGATAATAAAAGATTGCTAGTATGCAATAAGCTGCTGAAATCATACCTAGACTATATTATCTTGAACTGATTGCAATAGCTATAGCAGCTAGATCATTGGTTAATTTCCCATGTCAGAAGCTCGTTATAGCACACTTGTTTGCACAAAATAATTTTACTTTTGAATGCTAAAGTAGGGCTGATTTTTTCACTTCTTTTCTAGAAACATTTTTATTAGTGACATCGTTAGCAGACCTCATCTTCCAGAAAGATATAGACTGAATCTCCAGTGAAATGTGAGACCAGTGCAATACTCCAGAGCAGCCTGCAAAATGTTTGTATGGAGATTGGTAACCTTAGTGTAACTTTAACGTTTGTGTTTTCCACAGAAACATTTAGGATGGCTAACTGACAACTGAAATTAGACTATACATTACAGGCTGTGTCAGCAGAACAGCTTATTAGATGAAAGTCATTGAATGACAGAGGTAAGTTATGTTGATTAGATTTGGAAGAGATTGTCATTGATTGGGTTCTGAGGGTATGTGAAACAAAAAATTATGTGCCATTAGCTTGTAATTATAGAAGGGAAATCCACTTCGGAATAATAAATCTTATCTTGAAGCATATAGCAATCACTCTAAAATGCTTGCAAATTGTAATAGTTTGTGAAACAGTGGTGCACATACACTTGAAGCTGAAATGATGATTTGTGCTTCTTAGTCACTATGCTAAGACCTGTAACTGTACATAGATATTAAATACTCATAAAAGAAGGTGAGTACATCTCTGGCCTTAAACATATAAGCCACACTATTCATGTGCTATAACGCTGATAATGTATTTAATAGCATGATTTTATTTTTTTTCGTTCTTTTTAAAAGCAGAAATGATGCAGGATATTCATATCATTAACGCATAAACAAGTTCCCGCTCCACTTACTTTTTTACTTTCTTTTTCTTTCTTTCTCTAGCTTTGCTTCCCATTCAGTTAAGATGTGCCATTACAGAGCCAACTCATATCACTATCTACTATATGCATTATGACAAATACCCACAACAATCTATCATCTTCATTACCACAAAGTGCAAGCCCCAGTGAACAGCTTTAACTTAAAAGTAGCAGTTATTTGACTGAAGTTTTTTTTATCAAAAGTCATATCCCTGATACTATCTGGGGTGCGGAAATTAACATCACAGTTTGGTAACGTGCATTTGTCAACTACAGGTTTATATCATTTTGGAGATAATAATACTATTACCACTACTACTATCCATAATAATAATAATAATAATAATAATAATAATAATAATACTAGTAACAATAATAAAGTAATGTTGTATGTGTCCCAGTGAGAGTTTGTGTGTGGGAGGGGAGTAAAACCTACACCACCATTTAAATGTCATCTTTAACAACATTTTTTACTGTATTTTAAATGAGTGGAAGTTGCTAAAAGGCATTGACTGAATTACCTACTTGCTCACACTAGGTGTGTTTGGTCCATGATATCAAAATAGAGGGTTATGATCAGGTATCCAGCTGTAACCATATTATTATGTGTTGAAGACATGGATGAAAAGAAATTCACTTGGCGGCCATGTCAAGGACACATAGCAATGGGTTATGAGTGGTGAGACCAGATGATAACTCTTTGTAGTGCATGAAGTTTTATCTGTCCCATGTACTAGTTGTTAGCAGCTTTGAAGCCAGTAAAGCACTTAGTGAGCATAGATAGCAAGTAAGGAAAAAAATAGGGATGCTTTTTAAATGCTGCACTAATTTAAATGTCAATTACAGACAGATGACTGTAAACGTAAGTGAACATAGGAGAAAGATATTCGTGCACTGTTGAGAGTGAACAAATTTCCTTTCCCTTACTCCCAACTGAAACAGCTCTTAGGGCATGTTTAACAAATGTTGAAACTGCTGTTACTGTTGGGTCTCACACTACAGATTTGTCTTTTTTCCAATTTTGGAGCATAATCATGGTGCTCCATGCACTATAAAAAAATGAAGACATGTCTTTTCACTATATACTGAATACTTCTACTATTTGGGAAAACAGATGTATTTGCACCAGAACATTTAGGTTATCTTAACAAATGGTCTATGATGTTAACAGCTTGTCAGGATGCCAAGTTTCCATTTTTATTTTGAGTTGTGCTATATAGAGTGACACGTAAATTGTTATATATTAACACTCGCCTGTTTTCTCTGATATGATGGTTTAAATGTCATTACATTACATTTCTGATGCTAGCATACCTCTCAACTGTCCAGATTTTTGCAGTATGTCTAGATTTTTGCCTTGTATTTTTGTCCTGTTTCTCATAAAAAATGTCATAATTTTCTGGTAAATCAATGGCAAATCATTTAGAACTGAAGTCAGAAAATAATATCAGACATTTAAGTTTCAGACTTAATTTCCTTCAGAAAAATTCATGCTAATGCAAAACCTGTTAATCTATCAACTTTCTAAGTTTATAAGAGCAATATTTCCCCCATTATTTGTGGCTTTGTCCAGATTTCTTGCTTTGAGAAGCTGAGAGGTATGGTTGCTAGGACACACAAAAAAAATTGCCTACCTGTATGTCAACCTCAATACATCATTGGTCTCATTCGAAACCAAAGACCATTTCAGAACCTAGACTATAAACATTAGATGCAGAAATTTAGTCTAAATGTAAAAAAGACAGTTTGACATGTTTACTTTCATGCACCAATTTCTAGAAGATTGTTTTTTTTGGGGGGGGGTCAGCATTATTCAGTCTAGCCACACATAGACTGCTAGGTGAACTCTGGCAATAGTAAGGCATAGTCCTGTAGATTGCAGGTATTCTGACTTTATTTTTAAATACTGTACAATAATTCTCCCTTTGTGACATAAAAATCTCTCTACATCTATTGTTATTATCAAAACCATTATGTCATAACTAGGCATTATGCAGATGCAGAGTCAGAGATGTCTCATTCATACAAGGGCATCCAGTATCAGTGAACAATGCAAAGGAAAGTGCAGCAAACATGAAAAATGATATACTATTGGATGAATAATGTCTTCAAAGCTAGGATTACTGTCAGAAAATTATAAATGTATGGGACAAATGCAACGCATTTTGTATTACCATCACATATTTATCTAATAGATGTATTATGTATTATTTATTACATTTCTTGCACTTCAGTAGAGTTTCAAAGCTGAACTCTTTCCACTGCTGCTGTAATACTTAATTATATACATACAAACATACATACAAATGTTTCAAGCATGGACATTAATGCCCTTCTAGCTTGCCAATATATCAAAACACTTCTCCCCATAATCAGTGTCCAAGCTATTCTTAAAAATATCTAAACTAGTACTTGCTTTAATGTAATTTGATAGTCTGTTCCAAGCATCAACTACTCTGTCAGAGAACCAATTAGTACACTTCTCATTCCTATAGAATCTTCTACATAGGTTATCGGATGATTCTCTGGTACTTTTTGATAACCCCAAACATTCCCAGAGGTAGTTGCCCCTAAATGCCCTATATACCTGAATAAGATCTCCTCTTAAATATCTATAAGAGACACTGTACAAGTTCAGATATTTTAGTCCTTCATAATAACTTAGAATTTCACATCCATAAATGCCCTCGGTATATTTCCGCTGTACTCTTTCCAGTTTATTAATGCTTGTTTTGCCATAGGTTTTCCATATTGTCATTCCATACTCAAGTTTGGGTCTAATGTATCTAACAAACAATGACTTCATTATGTTTGATTTCCTAGACTTTATAAATCTTTTTATACAAACTATAGTTTTATAACTATCATTAGCCAATTGGTTGATATGATTAGAAAAACTCATAGATGAATCTACTCATATACCCAGGTCCTTAAATGAGTCTACAGTTTCAATCACTGTGTGCTGTATTAAATACTCACCTTTCAGTTTATGTCTCCCAAATCTCAAATACTTAGTTTTTGATGTATTTATCAACATATTATTCTCCTGTGCCCAAATGGTCAATTTAGTCAAATTATTTTGCAGACATCCCTTATCTGTAGCACTTGTAATCAGTTTACCCAATTTCAGGTCGGCAGCATATAGACTGTAGAACACCTCAGATGAAAAAGTAAGGTTTGAAACTTACAATCTAAACAAGTAAGGGCCTAAGACAGAGCCCTGTGGGACACCTTGACTGTAGCAAAAGATTTCACCTGCCCAGTTGGTGTGTGATACTTGCCATGTCCTATCTGTAAACCATGCAGCTATCCATCTTATCAAGAGTACATCAATACCTAGTTGTACTAATTTATTGATCAGTGTTTTGTGTATGACCCTGTCAAATGCTGAAGTTAAATATATCACATCACAGCACAATTTTTCATTCATAGCTGTTATTATATTCTTATAGAACATCATGTTACAGGTGGTAATAGATCTATTTTCAACATATGCATGCTGATATATGGTTTCAAGTCCCAACCTATCCAGTTCTGACAATAACTTATCCAGTATTATCTTCTCCAACATTTTTCCACAACATGAAAGTAGACTTAAGGGTCTATATGATTCTGGGTTTGTCCTACTCCCCTTTCACTTAAAGATAGATTCAATAAGTGCATGTCTCCAATCTTGAGGAATCTCCCCATATTTATATGACCTAGTGAATAATAAATATAATGGTAGTGTAAGTTCTTGCTGAAGTGCTCTCAGGTCATTGTTACTTATTCCATCTCCTCCCTGCACTTTGTTTGGATAATTACCACCCCTTTTGTGGAGCCAAATTGTTTTGCATAAGATTCTGTAAATATATCTATAATCTGTTGTGTCTGAGAATAAATTTTAGAATCTGCACACAGTTTATCAATTTGTGCATCTTTACTCCTTCCACATCTTATGTATCTATAAAAAGGTTTCCTAGTATGCTCAATATCTTTATATAGATTTTCTTCAAAATTTTATTGACCTTGTTTAACACTATGCTTAATCTGTTTGTCCAGCTTGTTTATTTCAGTTTTCAAAGTTGTAGTTCGACCTCTCTTCCATTTCTTATATTTTTTTGTCTCTCACCTTAAATAGGTATCTTGTTCTTATGGAAATATACCCTCCTGATGTTGCATGCTTAGATCCCGATGTTAAACATTTTTTTTTTACTTTTTGCATTCAAACAATTTCTCTTTCAAAACTTTCCACATTCCATCTGCAGTTTGTCCACTGAACACCTCACTCCAGTTAGTTTTATATAGTAACTGTTTTGCATCCCTATAATCTGCAATTAACCTTCAGTGCATTGGCTTAGATTTCAGTTTAGCAGAATTATCTAGCAACAAATTAACCTTAATAACCCCATGATCACTGCACATCAATGGTGGTAAAACTTGACTTGAAGTTACAGTAATTTCTTTGGGAACACAAATAATATCTAGTATATTCTGTCCCCTGGTAGTTTTTTTTTACAACCTGAAGCATTTGTTGTTCCTGAATATACTCTGTGAATAATTTCTTTACTAAAGTTGTTGAATCAATATTATTCCAGTCTGTTTCTGGCAAATTTAAGTCCCCAGCTAATATTATTTTCCCTCCTGTGTTTCATGTAAGTAATTTATGAATTCCACTAGGTCATCTGCACTTGACTTTGGTTGTCTGTACACTCCAACAAGTGTTATGTGTTCCAGGGTTGTCTTTATTGTCACAGTTACACAGTCTATAGTATTGGTGTTATCATTGAACATGTAATAATCACAGGTCTCATAGCTATCTTTAATCCCTATCATAACACCTCCACCTGATTTTTTGTTAGAATGTCTGTTATAGTAAAAACATTTATACCCTGTCAGAATTGGTTTCCAGTCATTGTTCTTTAACCACGTTTCACAAACAATCACATCTATCTTGTGGGAACGTAGCAAATATTCTAATAAAAAAAACTTTATTATTAATGCTCCTAGCATTAATAACCATCAGAAAAGCATCAGATGTTGCTGTCTGTGTCTTCTAATTTTACAGGACTGTAGTATCTAGATTGTGTGGGTTTCCTATACTTGAGCTCTAAAACCAGCATTTTTACCTTAAGAGAGTTTTCTGACTGCATCCTTGTGGCAGAAGTGAGCTGTAGCAAACCTATCTGAGTTGGGGACTGCTGATTAAAAGCTTATTGTGTGTTTTCTTGATTGGTCTGTTGTAAACTTGTTGTTTCTGATTCTATATAAGCCCAGTGGTTGTGCTAATCTGCTCTCTGTGCAGTTGCAGTTAGCAGTGTCTTGTATAGATGCAAATGCTTTAAGTCAAAATTTCCCTTAAAATAACTATCTCTGCAACCTTCTCCAGTCCCCCTGCTGCTGTAGGAGCATCTGAGTTGTGCACAGGGCAGTATCACCTTGTTGGATAGCTGCAGTGCACATGGGGTGTAGCACCCATTCTTCATCCATGTGCTCTCATCCCAATTCAGTTAAATCTACCCAGTCTTCTTCCTGGTTAAACCCATGGGAAAAGACCTGAAACCATGTACAGGCACTTTCCTGCTACTCTGTGTCCAGCCTGGTGGCTATGGGTATCCTGAGTTAATGTAGCAATTGTCTCATGTATACTGACAGCCATGTAATCTTGACACAAACAAACAGATTATGTAAGAGATGTAGTCACACTATGAAAATTGAGACACAGCTATCACATACTGAAAAATTAAATGACAAACAGGTTGTCAGCACATGCATATAATTTCCCCTAACTAAATAAGGTTTTGAAACATAAACCCACATATGTTGAGGTATTTTCAAGGAACTTACCAAAACCTCAGAGGCTTCCCGTATGTTTCCCTCAGAAACTACTTGCAAACAAAACCAAGTCAACATCAACCACTACACATAAAAATACACAGCAAGCCCCCAAGGCAAATAGCCACACATTCAAACATCTTGGTCATAGAGGAATCCATTGTGAGACACATGGATGCCCCTCACACCAAGTTGGATAAAGACAGGGTTACTGTCCAGTTGCCTGTCAGGCCAGGATTTGCCAGATCATGCAGGCACTCAGGTCACTCAACCACAAATACCAGTATAACTCAGTCATAGTCCATGTGGGTGTGAATGACCTGAGATGTACCTCTGTGGACTATACAAAGAGATATGATGGACCTCTCTGAATATGCATCACAGGCTGCTATGCATCTCTGATTTATCAGCATTCTACCCTAACCAAGAATGATATCATAAATCCAAATAGAAAATGAATGACTTTAGTAATTGGCTTTGCTGCTGGTGTCATTCCAAAGGGATCCAGTATGTGTCAGGGTGGGATAACATGATCCACAGACCATACTGCTTTGCCTGAGATAGTCTGCACCTGTTGATGCTAGGCTTTTGAATACTAGCCAAGCCATTAACCACCCACATAGTGCCATTTTTAGTCAGTGCCAAACCAACAGACCTACCAACATAACAAATTCTTCTAATGCCAACCTGAAGGTACTACTGCTCAATGCTAGGAGTCTTAACAAGAAGCTGTACTTCCTGGAAGCTCTCCTCACCCTGGGGAATGCTGACGCCTGTGCAGTTAGAGACATGGTTTGAGGCAGAAAGCACACAAGCAGTGCAAGGCTACAATGCCTATCACACATTCAGACCACTGTCTGAAAAGAAAAAAATGAAAGGAGGAGATGTTTTTATTTACACAAAAACAATCACACCACAAGATTGGTCAAGCAGAATGAATGCTGATGCCTGTGCAGTTAGAGACATGGTTTGAGGCAGAAAGCACACAAGCAGTGCAAGGCTACAATGCCTATCACACATTCAGACCACTGTCTGAAAAGAAAAAAAAACGAAAGGAGGAGATGTTTTTATTTACACAAAAACAGTCACACCACAAGATTGGTCAAGCAGAATGACTCATTTGAGCTACTCCATGCCCAGAAAACCATAGACAAAACTCCCCACCATATCATCACTAGCTGCAGGTCCCCAACCATGAACCATGAACCATGAAAACCACTCCACATACCTGAAGTTACTAGAATCACTTACCATTCAAGCCAACACACTACTCATGGGTGATTGTAACTACCCTTCCATAAATTTTGAAACATACATGACCACTAATAAGCAGACTCAGTGATTTCTAGACTTTGTATATACAAATACTCTAAAACAGCTGGTCTATAGTCTCATTAGGGGCTCAAATATCCTTGACATAGTAATCAGAAACATGGGGAAGCATTGCACCCTCCCCAAGACTAATGTCCTCATTGGTGAGATCAGATCATTAAGCAGTCTCCTTTGAAATAAATATAAAGGTAGAACTCCTATCAAACCTTAAACATACTAAATAATTTTTCCAAGGTGAATTACCTTCTATTGAGTGATAGCATAGGTCATTTTAAAGCTAACCCTAACCCTGAAAATATGAAAGCCTATGCTGAAGTATACATGAATGCCCTGTGCAGCCACTTAAACAACTGCATAGAATCAGCAGTACCTGACTAAACTAAACCCGAGTCTGGCTGGAAAAACAAGTCACCCTGGTGGACCCCAGGCATAAACAGATTACACAACAGAAGGAAGAAATTCCTGTTGAGAAGAAAGTGGGAGACTGCACAACAGAGAAAAAAATCCCCTCATTAGTCTCAACAGGTAAATTAGAGAACTAGTCAAGTCTTAAAAAGCTAAATATGAGACTAAAATAGCCTCCCAAGCAAAGGATAATCACAAAAAGTATCAGTTATGTCTAAAATCTTAATGGAAACACTCAACAATGTGCTGAATTGGCTGCAGATGGCACTACCTATACTCAGCCAGAAGAAATAGCAAACCTGCTGGCCGATAAATTCAGGTCAGATTTCAACCCCTTATCACCTCCAGTCACTCCCTATAAATTACCCCTACAATTCATTTTCCTGCTGTCACAAAAGAACAGGTCATCACTGTGCTTTCTAAAGCTAGAAACATGGCATCATTGGGCCCTGACAGAATGCCAGGTGCCTGTTAAATAGTTTGAAATATGACCTAACAGACCCACTCAGATCTCTATTAAACCACAGTCTCCAAAGTGGCTTTGTCCTATTAGAGTGGAAAACAGCAGCAGTCAACCCTTTGCACAAGGGAGGACCAGTAACAGACCCAGGAAACTAGTGACCTATAAGTCTGACTAGCCTCTTATACAACGCTATGGAAAAGATAATCTTGGACCTGATTAACAGCAGCATAGGTAAATACACAAAATTTGGCATAAGCCTCTTCATCACCAGATGTATAGTCAAATGGCTCACGGCTAGGACACTTTGTTAGAGTGAAGGAATCCACATCCAGCCAAAGGCCAGGCACTAGTGGAGTGCTACAGGGATTAATGCTGGGCCCCTCCTGTTTGAGATTTACCTCTCAGATGTCAAAGCAAATGTAGATGGTCTTTGGCTGACCAGGTTTGCTGATGACTGCAAGTTGGGGGTAATCTCTGACTCCCCAAACGATGATGATATCCTACAGAAAGAAATGACACTGACTAATGATTGCTACCAGAGAGATGGCCTCAAACTAAATGCGAACAAATGTATAATAACACTCTTTGGGAAATCAAATACCCTTGCAAATTGCAACTTTGATAGCACCCCCCCCCCCCCAAGAGTGGACCCAGTGGTGAGAGATCTGGGTACTCAGATAGATAGTAATCTGAACTTTGACCACCTTGTGTCTGTGGTGGTAAGTAAATCCTTCTATGTTGCTCAGCTTATAAGTAAGGCCATGCCAGATCAAAGTACCACTGTCCTCATACCTCTTCAGGCCAATAATCCTGTGCAATGCACTCTATGGCATGTAATTTGCTAGGCACCTGCAACAGCTGAAAAATACAGGGTATTACCAACATATCATATATGAACCAATTACAAGCCCTAGCACTGTATTCAGTTTCCTACTGTTTACTGAGGGGTATTCTATGTCTGACCTACAAGGCAGTCTCTGAACCAGCCCTGATGGAAATGCTGCATATTCAGAAAACTGACTGCATGAGGGTTACCCACTCCGAGAATCTAAACCTGATGTCAGTCATGAATAGATCATGCTGGACATACAGGTATGTGTCTTAGAGATTGCACCCCCTCTGGAATAGGCTTCCTATTTACACGAAGCAGTGCCCTTCCATGACCATCTTCAAGTACAATGCACCCTTTGGTATGCACTTTGCCAGACACTTGCAACAGTTGGAGTGTTCTCAGTTTCTCACCCAAAAATACAGGGTATAACCAACATGTCATATGTTGACTGATTAAAAGTCTGTATTCAGTTACCTACTGATTACTGAGGGGATGATTCATGCCTTACCTAGCCCTGATGGAAATGCTGCATATTCACAAAACTGACTGCATGAGGGTTACCCACTCCAAGAATCTAAACCTGATCTCTGACATGAATAGATCATGCTGGAGATACAGGTATGTGTCCCAGAGACTGCCCCTCCTCTGGAATAGGCTTCCTATTTATGTAAAGCAGAGCCCTTCCATGACCATCTTCAAGTGCAATCTTGACCAATACATGGGAAATCGCAAATTTGCTCCTAGGTTGGTGCCCATGTCCCTTACGGACACAAGCAGCCTGTAAAAATTGTCAAAACTGTGCTAGCTGACCCTTGTTATCTTGCTTACTGATAGAAAACCTATGAACCTATGAATAGTAGATGCAAATCTCAGATATGAGACTTGTGACAACACAGATTACAAAGTGTCAATAGTTTTTGATAGGATAATTTGCTTGGGTAACTATACCTGAAAGGTGGTAGAGTGGCTGATATGGGACATATTTTACTTTCTTTCAGCATCTGTGAACTAAATTGCAAAGCTGCCTCATCTTGGACATGAGCTAGCAGTTTTTCTTCATTTGTTTCCTTGGTTTCATGTAGAAGTAGAGGCTGTACAAGACAAACCTTGGTCGTCATGACGTATCTTGTTTTCTGCTCATTGCTTAAATGTTAAGCTGTGCTGCTGTCCATAGTGAGATTTCAGAAAGTGTTGAAAATGCCTTGGTACTCGAGTTTGAACATAGCAGCAGATCCGAAATTAAGGAAGCTGATAAGACATTGGTCATGTGAACAGCACATTGGGCAACCATTTCACAAATCACACATTACTTACCAAAATACAACTCACAATGAAATCTGGGCCCATCCTTTTTGATTTTGTGGTGTGTTATCATACTCCAAAGTATCACAGCTGGAACACTGGATGTTTACTGATTTTAAACTGTATCAAAGTTTTGTTTATTTCAGATGTTGGTCTTTCTTTTATAGTCATAAAAAATGGAGAAGAGGGAAAAATGAGTTTTATTTCTGCTTTACATTTTTTTCTCCAAGTTTCTGCGACTTTGGAATTACTATATATAGGGATCGGGGTCATGGAGCTATGGGAGGCAGACTTGCTCCCCGAGGGAAAAAACATATTGTATAGTACATGATAATTTGTTGTGATGCAAAGCTGTAATTACCCATTCCATTAGATGTTTTAGTCATGATTATTTGCAGCTTGACCAAGCAAGGCGTAACTAATCGTAGTAAATTCTCATTTCTGGGCCAAGAAGAATCCTTACACATTGAAAACAACAATTATTGAGCAACAGCACAGATTATCTGTTACAGTAACACCAAAGAGCATTCCAGTAAGTGGTTTTGCAGAAGAACAAACCTCTCTGTCTCTCTACTCTGAACTTCCCATGGTAATTTCATGTACTAACTGCAGGATTGCACAAACGCAAAGAAAAGGAGATGGTTGGTAATATGTAGTGACAATTGACTCCTCTCTGTGCTTGCATGATCTCCAAACTGAAGCTCAAAAGTGCAGAGCCAGCCAAACAAAGATTTTTTTATCTTGCTTTCCACTTTTGTGCTTCAGATTTTGTTTATTGGTCTGCTATTGCTTGCAAACCGCTATCATCATTTCATTTTTTTTTTTTTATTATAATCTGCCGATTGGCAAGTGATCAGTGAAAAAGCATCATGCAAAAAGTGGATCCGTGATCACTAGTTGTTGTTTGTCTTTCGGCTTTTCCCGGTTAGGGGTCGCCACAGTGGAACTCCGGTCCACTAATGACTGGCAGTAGATTTTCACGAATGCCGAGGTGCCAGCTCGACGTCCAACCTTCAACGAAGGTACGCCCATTTACGCATGTCTTTTTAACGCCACCCAACCGCAAGGAGGACATACAGACTCCACACAGAAGGCATTCCCTGCACTCCAGCCGAGAATCGAATGGGAGAACCTCTTGCTGTGAGGCAACAATGCTACCGCTGCACCACCGCAGCATAATGATATTCAAAAATTATCACACTCAGTTTGTGGAACCAGATCAGTCAGGCTTCACTAAATGAAACAATGGTGGTCTGTTCACAGCAAGGCAAAGACAATAAAGACTGCACTTAAATCAGATTTTTTTTTATTTCTTTGTTTTATTCTTTCATAACTAGGTAAGATCCTGCAGCTGAGGCCCAAGACCACTTCTCTGTAATTGCTCAGAGGCAAAATGAATGTATTTGGGAATGAAATGCAGTTCTGCAAGGTTTAGCCCAATTGTAGCTCATTCCGTTAACCTCTTAAGTCAAGTTACTTATCTGTCAGCTAAATTATAGCATTAACTAACTATGATTAGAAGTATAGAAGCTCTACGAGGAACTGGTACATGAGTAAGTAATGTGATTTTTTCTAAGGCAACATGTGGAAATCTTTGCAGTAAAATGGACAACAATGAGTTGTGAGACTAGGCCCCAAACCACTCTACAAACGAGGAAATTAATAGTTTGTAGTAGAGTGCAGGCACTGAGCATTAAATATCGATTTAAGAATAACATCAGCAAATGCAGCCTAGAACAGCTGCGACAGCATTCAGTGGTAACTGAGCCTGGTAATGCACTTATCACTGACAAATGTCAGGCAATGAGTTCCTGGTCATATGGAGGAAATTAGGATCTATTGTACATTTTACTTTTATTTATTAAACAAACAAACCCACTAGTGGCAAGTGGTTCTTTTCACATGTGATTGGGAAGCACTGTCTTATTAGGTTACATATGCAGACTGAGAAAATCAAACTCATAACAACAGTCTTATGTTCATTAGCAGGCTTATAGCCTTGCAACTAGCTATGTCAGCCATAAGATGCAACAATGGGCATGTATTTTACACAGATGCACAACAAATTATAAAGGCAATGGCTTTTACATAGATGCAGAACAAGATGCAAAGGCAATGGACTATTCAGATAACAATCTACCTAAAACTGTTTATACAGTCCCTGCTCCTCATCTGTGACATAGTGATCTTACATCCTTCATCACCTTTCCCATACCTCGCTTTAAAGCACTAACTCAATTAACCCACTTATCCCCTTCTAATGCCTCACATTGTTGTGCTTTTTAAACTGCCATACCTACTTCTAATTAGCCAAAGTACTACTCCAGCACTAATTCCCTATTAACATTCAGACTTAGTTATCTCCTCTAATACCCCTCTCTGTTGCATTTCTTAAATTACTCTTACCTATGTTATACCCCACTCTTCTATCTGTAAACTCCAGAGGGATTAGGGCTAGATAGTAATGTATTTGATCATTATTATCACCACGACATATATTTTGTATAAAATGTTCCTTGGATATCCATTGTAGGGATTAGGGCCAGGTAGTTATGAACCATCTTTATGGTCATGCTTTTAGAATCTTTATTATTGTTTCTTGTGTAAGTGCAAGTTTTATGTGTGTATATATATATATATATATATATATATATATATATATATATATATATATATGTCTGATTTTAGGTTGATACCATCTAGAACAGTGCATAATATATGTTTATAGCTTGCTGCTTTAATAAATATTATAATTAATTATGCAGGCTGTTTTTGATTTGTTGCGCAATTATATTTATTGATTTTGAATGGGGCTTGTTTTTATGGTCTGAAGAAGCTATTTATCAAAAGCGTTTTATTTATTTTTGTATTAAAGTTTTTATGCTCTTCCATGCCTGTGTTTGTTCCGTTGTCTGTATTTATACAGTCTAGACTTAGCTACAAAGGGTGTTGGTATTGATTTAAGTTAAATGGGTTCCTATTACCTGACTGAACGTTTAGGTTAGCGAATACCTAAATGTCGATCTGGTAATGACAAAAGCAAAAAACTGTGAATGGCTGATTTAATGCAGGGAAAGAATTCCATTGACCAGTTTGTGGATTTTGCCCCTTTCCCCACTGTAGACCGATCTTGGAGTTGGTATATCTAGTTAGGGGGGTGGGGGGCAATCTCCACATCGGGGATGTGGGGGACGAACCCCCCCCACTTTATTTTGGTTTAAAAAAATGTTTTTGTTGTTTGTTGCTGCCGAGGGAAGGAATTCATTCACTACGTTAAATTGGCCATTCTCTGTTTTAATTTTTCGATATTACCATGTCGACATTTAAGTTTTCGCTAACCTAAACTTTTGATCAAGTAATATAGATGAAGTTAAATTGTATTTATTGTTATCCTCTGTGATTATATATGAAGAAATTTGAAGTATTAGTACAAATGCTGCTGTGCAGGATTATACATATTGCATCCAGCTTTAAAATTATGAATTCTTTAAGAACTGAATAATTATTTGGCATAAAAATTGCAACCTTAAATAAGTCATACTATGCTGCACACAAAATATACAAATGACTGGACATGTAAGGGAGGCCTGAAGCTCTTATCAGTAGTTAAAAAAATGCTCGTATTGATGGCTAAATTAATAGCCTAAAGCATAGATCATACTAGTGTGGATTTGTAGTTTGAAAGAACAGTGTATTACTGCAATGCACTGTTGTGTTTTTGTCAGCAAACATTGAAAAAATGGTTAGGGGTGGCTAACACTGATGTTCTGCATCTTAAAAGAGCGGGTATTTGTGAAATAGACTTTTACAATTAGAAATGAAGAAAGTAAATAAACGTTAATGGTACATTTAAGGATATTATAATGAAAAGAGGGTAAAAGTTGTGGAATAAATTGCATGCAGACCAATGGGCTACTTTGACCTAATGTGTTACGTGTTATAATATGATAATATTGAATTAATAGTATAATACTATGAAACTCACTATGTTATTTCTAAAATGCAAATTGCAACACTGGTATTCAATAAAGTTCTGTTTTATACAAAATGAAGAACGATAAATAATCAGCTCACCAACGAAAGAAAAGATCAAAAAGGCAATGCCGTTCAGAGGATAAACTTGACTTGCCAAAAAAAAACAAGTAGAAGCCTCCTTTTCCACTTGCAGTCTTATGCTCAATGCAGCAAGAGATTGGTTAGTATTAAGAAATTTCTGATAACTGATTCCACAGTTTGTTACTAACAACAGTTAGTTGAACTATACTATAGCCCCAGGCACATGTATTGGTGATAAATCATAACAGACACTTCACTTATACTGCTGTCCACTTTCATGTCCTGCATCAGTGACCTTGCCTCCACCGCTCAGTTCTATTTTTGGTATAGTATGATTTTTCAAGCCCTGCTAAATCCCACCTACTGAGCTTTCCTTTCTGTTCATTTACAGTTTCTTGCTGCTTCAGTCTCTTGTACCTTCATTTGTTCAGCTGCGATTGGTGAAGATGTCTGTCCTTCACAGTTAATTATACTATGCAATGTTAAGCAGATACATCAGAATTTATGCTACAGGGAACTGACTTTGACTATAACGTAGGTATGCCTCAAATTCATTTATCACATTTAAAATTAACAGTAAATAGTAAATACTTTTATGAGAGCAATATTAAGATTCCTTACAAATAGCTTATGTTCCAGGATGATGTTGGCATAATCCAATCTTGTAGGAATTTTTGGCAAGATCAGGGAAATCCAGTTCTGTGAAAATGTTACTCTGGTTGCAGCTAATATAACAGACATTCAATGTTTTTTACACTTTTGTTAGATTATCACTTAAGACATAGGCAAACAAACATTAATAGAAAAGGAAACAAACCATATAAACATATTTTTTTCCATTTACATGCATTATATTTCACATATGTTCAATATTACATAAACTGCCCAATTCCTGTCTTACCTTAATCCTCTCTCCTCCTTCTGAACATTATTCTGCATGTATTGTCCCCACATTTATTTATTTCTATCTAAAGATCCTTCTTCCTGTTCTTTTATTCGTTTTACAATATTTAGTACTTCAAATTCAGTTGGTTTAGACTTGCATTACCATTTTCTAGTAATTGCTTTTTTAGCAGCGAAGATAATTAAACTTAGCAAGGCCTTACTATGTCAAGACAATTCAGCTCTTGTGGCTCAGTTCAAAAGAATCATTTCCTTAGTTACAGCCATTTTCTCACCCAATATTTCTGACAGAGACTGTAAGGAATCTTAAAATCTGCCAACTCCAAAAACATATGCCCCCAGTTACCTCTTTCATGCCCATCACACCTCCAACATTTGCTATCTGCTTGAGGAAAAATTATTTGACATCTGCTTAAGGTACAAAATATCTGTGCAAATACATCCTAGCAAAAATCTTAAACCTTCTGGACTTTATTGCATACTTGGAAGTCGTGCTATGTCCTCCCATTGTTCCCTTGCAAATTGCTTTTCCAGTTTCTCTTCCCAGTCTTTTCTAACCTCCTCTGATAGATTTATCTAGTTATCATGTATTGTTTATATGCCCTTCTACTTATTCCTTTTTTAAAGCAGATTCTATTCTGGATTTAACTAAATGGTCTACCAGAGCTGGTCTTTCATTTAGGATTCCTATATCCCTTTCTGTTTGCCTACACTAGATATCAATCCCAGGTAGGGAAGGCAGTCTCTAGCCTACAGTCCAAATGTCCTCTTGGCCTCTTCCCACTACATTACCTTTCCCCTGTCTAGTTATGTGCTACCAATACCTTGGATCCTTTTCCAGTGCTTTTTCCGGTAAATTACAGTCCCCTCTTGCCTATTTTCTGTACCCCTATTTGTAGTCATACCTATTGAAAAGATTTCCTTTCTCCATTCTTGTGATGGCTTTGTTCTTAGAATTCTTTCTGCTACTTTATGACTATAATATAAAAATAATAAATACATAAATATAATAAATAATGTATATCATATTATGTGTGGTTGTTATTATTCTCCTCAAGTCTCTTAATCTAAAATCTAGTCTATCGATGTTTATTATGCTTCTACCGTGTATAATCATCACCATCCCTTTCCAGGCTGACACAAATGGACGTGAGTGTGTGTGAGTAAGAAAGAGAAACAGGCAGACATTTGGATAAAGTATCAAATGGCCAGTGAGACAGAATGAGCTTTATTCCTCACAGCTGAACTGTTTTTTTTTGTGTTTGTGTGTGTGTGTGTGTGTGTGTGTGTGTGTGTGTGTGTGTGTGTGTGTGTGTGTGTGTGTGTTTCTGTATGGACACTCCAGGTGAAATTGTTGTGTGAGTGTTTGCAAGAACATAGCTAAGCTCTTTGTTAACTCTACAAGTTGGTATTTTTTTTTTTTTTAGGTTCATAGATTAGTACTAAGCTAACTGCCCTTGCAAGCCATTTTCAGCCTAGCCAATTATCCCTTGTGAGACTCAAACCCCACACCTTCTGCTTGTAAGGCAAACAGCTTAACCATTAGGCCACCCTCCCATCAGACAGCTGTGAGCCATGCATGGTAGAGGTGGCAGTTCATCATTGCATACCCAATCATGAGAACTGGCTCTGCCAGGAGTTGCACTAGCACGTCCACACCCATGCCCAGATGCACTGCTGCCACCCGAACATGACTGATATCTGCTGGATGAGATCTCCTAATGAGTATGCCAAAAACCACTATCCCCTGGCCTGTCATGTCTGAGTGCGGACATCTCAACCATTGACAGAGCAGTGAAAGTAGTGCTACTATGGGAGTGTGCTCAGGCAAGACCATGTTGGGTAACATCAGATGATGTGGCTGACTTATGCCCATGTGGATGCCATCCCCCTCCCAGCAGATGTTCCATCACAGACATCGCCCATTCCACCTTGTCATTCATCCTATTCACTGAATCGGCAACACAGTGGAGGCAATCATGCATGTCAGCCTATGCCACATTTAGAACCCTAAGCATTACCTTGGAGACCCTATTGGAATATGCCTGCACCTCCATGATGGCCCTAAATATATGTCAAGTGACACGGAAAGACACACCTGAATCAGGGGGAGGATGGACAGCAGTCCTCCTCTGAACACCCCAAACAACTCTTCTGTGGTCATCTAGCCCACACTTTGGCTATGGCCAGAATAAATAGGCACTGAATCTGCAGTAACCAGACTACCCTGATCGAGTGTCTCACCCTCCACCTGTCTAATATCTGAGGGTTTACTGGAATGGGTTTTTGTAGGCCTACTGGCTGTGTCTGATAGAATTAAAGGGGGTGGCTAAATGTCAACCTCAGTGTCAGAGTCAATCTCTGCACCCCTCCTCCACACTGTGCCTTTGTTTGCTACCATCATCATCAGAGTCTGCTGATACTCTGACATCAAGCGCAAAGTGTCCTACACTTTCACGGACAGGATCACCTGTGATAATAAGCAACCAACACAGGAAACAAATCAATAGCTACATTAATACAGTTCAATATATGCGAACAAGCTAACACTGCTGCCACTACCAGTACACACACAGTCCTGACACCCATATCCCACATACAGATAAAATAAATATTTCCATGAAGTGATCATCATCAGTATTGAAATAAAAATGTTTGACTTACCATCTGCAGATGATTCCACAGTTCCTAGAGAGAATGGACCTCGAAAAAATTAAGCAAAAGGGAAGGACACCATTATCACAATTAACAGTAACATGGGTCAAAAACATTTGGCCCTTTATATGTCCATTACCAAAATATTTAACAGGAACTTGGATGATACTGCATAGAAGGATATTATCTAAACAAATTCTAAATATTTGAACTTTTCCTGTCAAATTATTCATTTGAAAGGCATCACTAATTTTTGAAGGTGATAAAGATTATGACGCAACATTTCTGATATGAACCATGTAAGAAGACCATAGTATCTGTTAGATGTGTCTAACATAGCCAGTAGGGGTAACTACTTGCCAAGTTGCAGTACGAGTCCTTAAATGGGTATCTTGCATGCGCAAACACTTTGCCATCAATTGTGCAAATCTGCTGCTCGGAGCTGCGCTATGGAAAGTGTATATGAGTATGTATGTTTACTGCCCATTTACTCTTCAGCCTATGAAAGTAAATGTAAAAACACAAAGGGAAGGAAAATGTTAAAGAAAGAACACATATTTACATTGCGGCCGTGTGTTACTTGAACCCAAGCACTTGAAATATGGTCTGCCAGTATTTTTTCCTAAATATAACAACTGCACTATACAAAATATTTAAACATGCTTTCTTACATGCATGTACATCTTTATATTGACAATACACATTCATATTTTCCAGTACTTATAGTAATGTGGACAGCTGTTTGCATATAGTTTGAAAAGCTGTCATTTTAAGGTATACCTGCACATTGGAAACACAGCAGCAAACGCTACACTTTTCACACTCATCAATCTAGTAACTTGAAGTTCTTTAAGATCTTGACAGTTCTACATACCTACACATCCATTTCATACAGGCTTCCCAACATCTTCTATCAGACATCCAATGATGCTCTCATACACTATAAATTGTCCTGCAGCATTGCAAAAGTTAGAGTTGTGCAGTAGCAGTAGCGTAAAGAACTGAGTTGTCTAGTCTGTGTACTTAGCTAGGTAGGGGTTCTGTTCTCACTGCAGTCGACTGGTGTGTGTGTGTGTGTGTGTGTGTGTGTGTGTGTGTGTGTGTGCGCGCACTTGCTTGACATTAGAGAGACCATTGTATACCAGCATGTCGGACATTGCTATTACCATCTTCCTCTCACTAGACTCAGCTGATGTCATCAGCTATGGCTGTCTCTCAAGCATGTTCTGTTAATGTCACAGGCTAGGTTAAGATCCGTACAGTGAGTAACTTTTATGCCATTATATTTGTGGATGTGCAACATTTCCATCAGGGCACAGTCAGAGACTTCTCACCTTATCCTATATTATACTGAGTACAGTGACAGGACTTTCAGTCTATCCATGTACATCATGGCATTGTTTCTAGGCCCTGTATGTTCTTGTTGACAAACCCCAGTGGTCTCCAAGCTGCTGCAAGTATCTGGTGAGTTACATGTAAAGGGGAGCATTATAATCAATTAATAGTGTAATGATGAGGGTTGAGTACAGTGGTGCTATAACACCTCAGACCTGGATACGATGACCTGACTTATGAGGTGCATGATGTAGAAGGCTTTCCTTTCAACTGTGCTTGTAGAAGTTCATATTACACCACTGGGCTTGAGCTTAGGGGGGGTGCTGTCAATACTATAATTAGCAGGGAATTCCACTTTGCAAAAGGCAAAAAATAATGATACTTTTTTGTGTTTATTTTCAGACCGTGTGGCTTTGGGATAAATCATTTGTCTATGTTAGACCCTCCTGTAATATGTTTACTGCATCCCATTTGCAACTATCTGGACTTCCAAGAAATAGATTCTGAACAGTAAAGGGCCTGGCACAGATTCTTGTGGTATGCCACTGGTGACGGCTCTACCTGTAGATGTTGAGCCACCAGCTTTGACAGCATGTGTTCTGTTGGTGAGCCAGTTGGCTAACCATTTAGTGATGTAATGGTTAATATCCAGGTGGAAGAGTTTCTCAATGATACCTGAGTGAAGGATTGTGTCAAATTCCTTGGCCATATCAAGATAGTTAGTATGCACTATCTTATCCTCATACAGGGCTTTTGTGACTTTCTTGAAGAAGTCTACTAGGTTTAGTAAGTATGATCCACCCCTAATGAAGCCAAATTGAGTTGGGTCTAGAGTTTTTAGGTCACCTATGTCCTTGCTGTTAAGATCCATGATGTTTCTTTCTAGTGCCTAGCAGATGAGATTGGTTAGTCTTATAGGTCTATAGTTACCCAGGTTGGTGTATGGCTACCCTTTGTGCAAGAGGATTGCTGTTGCCATTTTCCACTTCACTGTAACAAAGCCAGCTTTCAGGGTATGGTTAAAGAGGATGCTAATTTGGTCCTCTAGATCCTGTTTTAGATTGCTTAGTGAGCAACCTCGGATGTTATCTGCTGTTATTGAGGTATTTAGCTATGGAGAGCACAGATAAGACTGGTGACAGGTATGCTTTGTGTTGCAGCCAGTGGAGCCAGAGGGTGAAGTTTGCATCAAATTTGTCAGCTAGCAGGTTGGCCATTTTGTCCAGTGCAACTTCATATTTAGACTCTTGGCATTAAGCAGCAGAACTTTGAGTTTGCTACCAGTGGATGTTGTTATGTTGGAATGTTTGTTGCTTTCACATTGCCTAACAAAGACACTATGGGGGGAGGCAAATGCCTTTGCCAGTATCCAACAGCCTAGAGGACACAGGTTCAGACTATCTCTGGCAAAGCAGCGTGGCTTGTCGACCATGTAAAAGCAGGCTGAGATATACTGGATCCCCCCTGGACTTGACACTAGAAGCTAAGCCAATTGTTTAAGTCCATCAATTTTGTTTACATTGTGGCATCATCCTGGGTGAAGGTAGAATGCTGCTTATGGCTAGGATCATACCTGCCTGAGACACATAATCTGTCTGTTCAGTCATGTGTCTCTTTGCATAGTCTAGAGAGGTGCATTATAAAAATGAATGCACAACTCAAGGATAATGTAGACATCACACCCCTATGAGCAGACCAAGTGGTATGTGACCTGTGTACTGAGGTAGATGGTATGTGGAACGTCCACTAGCATGTGCCCACAGTGGTTACTCCCTTGTATGTAACACAACTCTTGAGTATGTGCTGGACATTCACATCAAAGGCCATAATACTTCCATAGTTCACAGCCATCATCACACTAACGGAGTACAATGCACCCTTCTTCATGTACCTCCCTATACCACCTTTGCCACAGTGAGCTCCCACACATCTTATTGGCCATACCTTGTTATTCTTCTTGTTGCATAAGCATTACTGTCTGATTGTGCAGGACCCTCATCAAGGTGTTATACTGGATGCTTGTGTGATACCTGTTCCAGTGATGCACACAGCACATACATAGCTGTTTGATGGGTCTATATCACTTCACTGAAGTGACACTTCAACAAACAGCATTTCATTGAAAATGCGATTCATCGAATTTCACTCATGTGGGGAGCTGCATCCCTCACACCCCTTGCTAATTATACGTACCAACTCATAGATCACATTACAGTGGGGAAAGGGCAAATTTCCAGAGCCTCACTTTACCATGATCTCAGTATGAACAGTTTGACGAACGGCATGCTTGATATAAGTGCACTGAAAATGCCATTTGCTGAGCTGATTTTTCACTGAACTGATAGGGACCCATTTAAGAACATTGATGGCATGGGTTACATTTGTGACAGTGTAGATTGTGCAATATATGTGCCATGCACACCTGTCAGCTATATTGGATTGATCATAATGTCACATACAGGTATAGCAGTGTCTCTCCTAACACCTCCAGTACATGCTACAGTGTCAGAACGGTGTGCTTGATTACCCTCATAGATTGCTGACTTCTCATAATAGTTGTAAAAGTGTGATCTTGCAGAACCATCTATGATCACTCACAATCACATGTTATATCAGAGACATGGGATTACTGGTGGCATTATTCTGATATTGTCCGTGATTGTGCGGGTTTCTGTTTACTGCTGTCCATGGCCTGTAACAATTTGTCCCAGTTGGTGGATACCTCTGCTGACATTACAGTTATATTAAGGCAATTCATTGTGCACAGCTCACAATATGCACCTAACCCCTGTTGTGTATAATATCCCTGATAGATGTCCTCTCCATTGGTCATATCCAGATGCTTATATCACATAGGAGTCTTCTCCATTGTTATGTCACCTTATGTGACAGTCACATAATATACATTTTCACTGTGCAGTCTGTACACATCATGTCAATATGTGATTAGTGTTCCTGCTACAACTGTCTTCATTTACATGCCCTCATCTGGTATACATTAAAATGTTTCATCTGTCCTCTATCCCTGTGTTGATTTCTAAAATTCACTTGCGTGTCATTCAATACACACACTTCCCCTGACTGTTTATTTTAAATTGCAGTACAGATTATTTACACAACGTTTGTTCAGTATGCCTGAAATGAGATTCCACAATACTCTGCACTGTCTACACTGTCCTGTAATGTGTTTGGACCATATACATTGCTATATTATTAACCCTGGTAAGCATTGTGACATTCCAAGTAAACAGGTCTACATGTCTGCTGCTGTCCGTGTTGCTTTACATGGTTTGCTGGCCTGGCAAAAGGTTTTTAGCCATGAAACTGAGCTTGTTTACATTTAAAAGTGTGCAGCCTGACTATGTAATTAGAACTACAGCTCACTGCGCAGATGCATAAACTCTGTGTAGGCTTCGCGCAAAGCCTACCTAGAGTTTATTGAATCCCCAGCAAAGTTTTTATCTCAAATGTTAATAATACAGTCATATTAAATAGTCCTTTTATATTCCAAGTTATATTCCTTTATAGTTCACTTTTAGGAATTCATATAGGTCAAATTCAGAAATGAGAAGTTATTTTGTTGCATTATATTTTGTATAATAATAGAATAAAGGATATGTTTGTTAAATATTATAACATGCTAGAATGCGTCACATTTCCACTCTGTTTCCTATGCATCCTTCCCATTCATTTCCCACCACATCAGAGTATTTTAACATGAATGAATTAATAAAACGCCTTTGTGTCTACTTTTGTAGTGGTAGCCTTAAAGTATTACACTGTGCCGTTAGCCAATCACTATGAAAGAGTTATCTTCCTGTAACGGATATATTATGTCACAGAACTGAATGAACTGAAAACTGTAAGAAGCTTGGCTACTATCAGAATTATTGGACACCGATATGCCAAATGCGCATGTATAGAATTTATAGAAGTTGATACAAGTTCAACAACATGAATTCTAGGGTATTTATTTATTGCCACAGTTGATCGTCTGTTTTATTGCTTTTACCATAGAAATTAGTACCATATTAGTCAAAAATAATTTGGGATATTCACTCGTCTTGACAGATACCCCACCATTTTCATACTGTTAACATGGCAAAGCAGTCATCTAGCATTTTATTTGTTATGCCATACATTTATGCGCTAATAAATAATTTCTCATTCTGCGGCCTTTATTTTTATGATGCCCAATTAAATTGATGTGCAGTGTCAACTGACCTTTTCTGCAATGTTTGTGGAATTATTAATTTTGACCCCTTAACAGACCTTTTACAGAAACTGTAATCTCATCTTTGTATTTCCTGTACTTTTTAAGCATCTGAGTTAGCTTTTTTCTTTCATGTGATATGTTTCTGTCATGCAAAATATTTCTACCTGTTGCAATACAAAAACATTTTTAGCTTCTATCTCTGTTTCTTATAGAATTAGAGTCATTGGTGCTGCACAGGCTATAATTAGATTAATTCAACCTTTTATTTTAGTATGCCATTCTTCATTAAGGAAGTTGTGAGATGTAAGTGACCTCTCCCTTCCTTATTTATACTTGAATCGATATGGCGTGTATCTTGATACTTATCTTTCAGCCTTTGGAGGCGGTTAGGACTTTGAATTTATAAATATTTTTAATTTGTTGAGTCTTTCAGCTTATCCCGGTTAGGGGTCGCCACAGCGGAACTCCGGTCCGCTAATGTTTGGTAGTGGATTTTTATGTGCCGAGTTACCAGCCCTGATGCACAACATTCAACGAAGGCACGCCGATTCACACATGCCTCCACACAGAATACGCTCTAGCTGAGAATCAAACATGACAACGTTTTGCTGTGAGGTGACAACGCTACCGCAACACCACTACCGCTGGTTAAGAGAAGAAAAATAAATAGTACTGACAACATGGATTGTTGGTTGTTAACTTAAACTTTTCTACTCAGGTGACTATGGAAATATTTACAATCCAAGACAAGAATGAATGTCTATTTCTTTGTTGGAGCATGCCTTTTCCCTATATTTATCAATGATCTACTGGCCTTTGTTATCACTTTCTGTTTGTGATGCTGTATCGACCTAAGAAAACACTCCTATATCTACTGAACTAGCAGCATCCTCTAAAAGTTTCACCTTTTGGGCATACGTATGACACAAGTAGATTTGAACTTAAGACTTGTTCTGCTGTTCACACTCTTTCTGGTCTATGCCTGCTCATACAAATGTAAGACTTTTCTCAACAAGTCCCTCAGTGGAGAATTGATAGTATTTGTTTGACATGCCTAAAAAAACTTCTCATTTTCTTTGCCTTAATAGACATGCCCTGTAAAGCTACATGCTTTTTTTGAATCCAGTAACATTCCACTAACTGAAAAAACAAATAGAAAGCTCAATGACATTTTTGTAAAATTCACATTCCCTTTTTTTAATCTTGAAATCATTTTGTTTCTTTAGCTTTTGTATAATTGCTCATAAGTATCATGATTTCTTTGTGTGCTTCACTGTAAATAAAGATATAATCATTTTTTTTTATAAATTCAGTATGCCTTGGATAACTTATTGCATTATGTGTTGGAAATTTCGTGCTACTAATTCTACTCCTAGGATTAATATTTTCTTTCTTTTTCAGACTTTCATAAGAGGAAAATGTAGCTGTGCTTCTGTTCTCAGTGATTGCAGCCACATGCTTTTACTCTCAGTGATTAAAACCGTTTGTTGGCAACTTTCCTTCATATCAGTCTGCTAAAGCAGTGACATTATTTTGTTTATTAACAATGTCATTCACATTTCTTTCTGATTTGCCACATGCAAATCAATGCAGATTCTTACTGCAATAGATTAATTTTGACTTTGGTAAAATTGCTGTCAGAACTCAAGTGTACTGAATCAGAGACATTTCCCTTTATTTCTGTTTGTTCTAACCTCTTCAGCTCCTTCATCCTTTTGCCTCAAATGGAAAGGTCTGTTCTTATATAATTCAGGTACTAGCTTTATTGTAAGACCTGTATGAAGACTCACCTGGTAGTCATTTACTTTGTGCACCACCAGCTAACTAGTTTATTATGTGTTCTTAATGAATTAGTTTGCTTTTCATTTTGAATAGTAACTATTTTTAATGTTCCAACTATTTATGCTAATCTACTGTATGTGTCTTTCTTTACAGTAATTCAAATATGATGATCCTATTTCTTATTATCTACAGAGTATTGAAAATCTTACCAACTTGAACTGCTATTTCAAAACAATGTTTTGTTGCAAGCGTCATATCTGAGTTATGTCGGTATATATTGTTAGTGGCATTGTGTAATCGTGGCTGTAATTTGATCATTTTTATATATCACTGTTAATTATATTCATTAATGTACACAAATATATTACCATTCTGACCTTCGAATTTGAAATATGTATAATCAATATGATTTTGCTTCAGTGGCAATTTAATTTACCAGATGCATTTTTCTTTCTTACTATTATTCTAATCACCTTCCTTTTTATGTATATCTAAGATTTTTTTGTATATCTACATTACATAGCTGTGATGGCAACACTTTTATCTAACTTTTCCACAACTGTAGTTTTAACTAATTTGCATTTTAATCCATAAGTTAATGTAAAAACATCACTATTTTGTAACACAGTTTGATCTTGTAAGTTGTGAGTCAAGTTTCATGGTCATTCTTTATAAGATTTCTGGATTTATGTATATCAAATGCTACATTTTTCTTTGACTGGAATATTTTAATAATTTGTTTTAGAGATCATTATAACTATCACTTTCATTTCATGTGATGACACAGATTTGATATACTTTCCTACTAGCTTTGAAACTTTTAATATTTGACATATTTCATGAAGTGGCATTTTTAATAAACCTGGCCAATCAGACTTTCTGTTGTGGAGTAAGACAATAGGTATTACTGTCCATATCAAAATGAAGGGCCATCTTTATTTGCAGAGATGTTGGGATATTCAGAAACATTTAGTGCATAGCATTAAGTGAAACATTGCTATGAGCATCATCTCACAGGGAAGAAGTGATTTGGAGATGCATGTAGACTGAGGAATCTATGTGGGAAATACTGCAGCATTAATGCTATGCAAATGACTGCATGTCATGCAGATGAACATCTTCATGTGCATGAGACTCACTGCATATGCAAATGAAATCATCAAACATGGTGACAGCACTATTAGCTGACGCACTCAGCTCTTCTGAATGTCAAGATTTTTTTTCTGGATACAGGAATTTTACTCTTTCTAATATGCTAAGAATCGCAACAGCCTTAGCTGAGCATTAATCATGAGTGGCCACTCTAGCACAGTGTCCATGATGTTACAGGTTCTCAGACAATGCAATGCAGATGGGTTTGCCAGAGGCTATCATACAATTATATCCATCATCAGGACATTGTTAGCTGCTAACGTCTGGATAGGGATGCCCAAACAGGTGTTAGTAAACATGAGTCATATGCACATGGTATCACAGAGATTATGTGGGCCGTCCATCCTACCGTAGCATTAATCATTGTGCTGTGGGGACATTTTAGTGCCTCACAGGAGGAACATTAGGAATTTTGCATGTACCAGCTTCTTGACGTAATGCTACAGCATGTGAAGGAGCACATATGACTTTCATGGACTGCAGAGAAGAGAACCATTTTATAACATACCTATTTCTCTGAGGTTCTAGTGGCCAATGATTGCACCCACATTACCTTCAGGTCCTCAGCTGCTTCACATTTATGTTTACAGTACTCAAAAAGATTTCACTGCCTCACATGATCAGGTGGCATGCAATACACAGGGTGTTATATACAATATTTTTGTTTGTGTGCTGTGTGTGTGTGTGTGTGTGTGTGTGTGTGTGTGTGTGTGTGTGTGTGTGTGTGTGCTGTGTGCTGTGTGTGTGTGTGTGTGTGTGTGTGTGTGTGTGTGTGCGTGTGTGTTTGATCCACCCAGGCAGTTCCCATTACTTCCACATCTGACACATTACTTCCACATCTGACACACATACAACATGTACCAGCATTTCATGCTTGGTGACTTCCCACAGGGTCATCTGGTTAGTAGGTGCACACTGACAGGTACCCAGATGGTGATAATACAGTTCCTATTTAAGCAGGTAGCATGGACATATAGTGGTGTCCAATACTGTGTGTTGTACGTGATTCTGGATATGCCTTGGTACTGAGGATGATAGCCCCCATCCATAACCCCCAGATAATGGCTGAGATGCCATATAATACTGATCATTTGCAGATTCAAAGAATTGTTGATTGTGTGTGTTTGGACTCCTAAAAAAATGCTGTGCTGCTTGTAGACATCTTGTGGTGCACATAGTATACATCTGAGTCCTGCAGTCAGTTATTTATGGTGTACACTCTGTTACACAGCATGACATTATACAAGCAGATACAATAAGGGAATGCAGCAGTACACCCTGGGAGTCAGTTGCAGAGTCACTGGAGGAATGGGCTGCAACAGCACCCCATGAATGTAAGAGATGGAGGCAATCCACTGTGGTGCTGACTAAGAAGCAACATGTAATCTCCAATGATAGACAATTATATAAACAGTGCAGAAGTGTGTGATCCTGAATAGGCAGACTGAAGAAGCATCACAGGGTTGGAGCCATATCAGCATCATCGGCTGTGACCAAGAGGCTGATGACATCCAGGTGTGATGGCTGCTTTGCCCATGGGTGACAGTGATGAAGTGCTGGACACTTGTGTGGCTATTACAAAAATGGCATGCTAAAGCAAAACAGAGAAGTTACTGCCTGTCTTATAGTTACAAAATAGATGTCATGAGAACTACAGTGACATGAGCATGAAATGTTCTCTCCAAGTCCCTATATGCCAGGTCATTCTGCAGGTGCTGGAGATCATCTCACAATCCATGCAACTGTTACATGTCCTCATGCATACCGTGCAGTATGCTCACCCTTTCTGTCATGCTGTGCAGTGCCTGTCTTTGCCTGTGTATACTTGAACATGGGTTAATTGATGCAAAGCATTTTGCCCAGGTCAGAGAAAGACTTGGAATCATGGCAGTGATACCCACCAACATCTCTCTTCCCTACAGTGCATACATAAATGCCTACAAGAGGCAGTTTGGCCAAAGGATGGCATCCATGGTGGTGACTCCTCTGTAACCTTGGTCGGACTGAAAGTGACAGGATGTCTGGCCATAAACACAAGTTATGCTAGATGTCTGGTTTGCCCTTCAACTCTTTACCTTGCTAAAACAGGGCTCCTAACATGGTGATTATGTTAATGCGGCAATTCAGTGCAACTGTTTAGAATTGCTACAATAATGCATCACAATATCACACCCGGACAGCATTCATCCATGCTTGTATTGCACAAAGCCTTCAAAGCCCTTACTCTACAACTCTACACTAAGGATACAATCATTAATTCACATTTGCTTCTCAGTGATGCATGTCACATGCTGTCCAAGTGTGTAGCAGTGTAGAGGTCACTCTGCAGACAACAACCTGGAGGGCTAGCTGGAGGTCTTTGTGACTAACTCTCAGGAAGGGGGAGAGGCTGTATTTCTGAGAGTGGCTCTGAAGAGTTCACCCTTGGTCAACTGACATTAGATGCAGAGGTTACTTGTCTGTGAGGTGTGTTGGCAATTGGGTAGTCACATTGATATTTTGCCGTACCTCCTGGCATGGCTGGTAGAGTTACACAGCTGGTAAGCCCCAACCCTCTCACCACCAAAGGACAGAGCCTACCCATTATGTCAGCCATGTGGGTGACTGGTAATTTGGTGGGCTCTATTCTGAGCCAGTCAGACAGGCACACTGTAACTCCCCTGTGTTAGAGTTCCCCTCCCTTATGTGTCATTGTCCATTCTCCTGTTTGTAGTCCAAGCCTCCCTATCACCACTTGTATGTCTACGCCCCTTCATTGTTTACCACTCGTTTTGTGTCCATAACATCCTTGTCTATATCTGAATTCTATATTTGTTTGTCTGCCCGTGCTACCTCTCCTATTTCCTACTCCTTCTATTCCTCCCACACTAGATCCATGTTACCTTACCTATCTATCCTTCTCCAACTATATAACATGACAATTGTTGCCAAAAAAAATACCTTTCTTCTCCTGAACTATCATTTTTACGGTTAGTCGTGTGTGTGTGTGTGTGTGTGTGTGTGTGTGTGTGTGTGTGTGTGTGTGTGTGTGTGAGGCGCTGCAGCGTGTCTGAGTGAGTGTGTGTGTGTGTGTGTGTGTGTGTGTGTGTGTGTGTGTGCGTGCGTGTCTCTTTGCTTGCCATTCCCCGTTTTGTACATTTACTACCTTCCTTTTCCTTCCCATTTACATCATAAATTGCCTGCACTTTGCTTTGCTGTGGCTTTCTCACAGTGCCAGAGTTTCCTTTGTGATGTTCTTTGCTGTGCACTTGAGTACTGGTAGCCTTTGGCATCCGACTTTATTGTTCTTGTCACATTGGTCATGTGACTGATCACAGAGCAACCCCTTCGGTATTGTTCAGTAGCGTGAACAATGTCAGTAATGCTACTGCTCTAATTTCCTATGTAGTACTATTTTGGAATACCAGTACTACGGCATGCATAATACATATCTAAGTAGTACTGCGTCGTGTCACACAAAGAAATATTTGAAATTTAGCATTATGCTGCAATAAAGCAAATGCTTCTGAATATCTTTCTTTTTTAATGCAAATTTGATCTTACTTAAGACTGCCTACATAACTTAACTTCTCAACTCTTAATATTTCATAAAACATACTCTGGACACTTATCCTAGCTTTTGTTTAAAAATGCTATAATTACCCTTATTGAGATTGTTTTAAGATCTGCCTCTAGGAGAGTTCCTTCCTAAAACTGCATGTTAATGTTATATAAAGTTGTCGGAAAGTAATTGCACAAACTGAGTAGACAGTGAAATATATATATATATATATATATATATATATATATATATATATATATATATATATATATGTGCATGGCTGGGTTACAGATTCATTCACTGCATTCTTTTAATTGATTTCATGAGAACTTGCAGACTGTAAGTTAAAAAGAATAAACTTTATTTTACAAACTGTTCATACTCTTTTCAGATATCACTGCTACAAGCTCTAGTAAACAAGTGCTACATTTCTGAGTGTGTCATCCTTTACATTTAATGCTAAATTGCAGTCCTATCTGGCTGAGTGGGTAGCTCAGGTGGATGTAGATAATAGCAAAGCACCTATCAAAATGAGCAGAGGAAGTTCCCTGTTAGCCTGGCAAAATTTTCTCTTTTAACATAAATAGCAGTGTCAGTAACACACATTCCTCTCAACCTCTCAGAGCAAGAAATCTGGACAAAGCCATCAATAATGTAGGGACAAAGGCTCAAAAATAGGAACACTTTTTAAATATCGCTCTTACAAACTTAGAAACTTGATTGAATAACAAGTTTGGCATTAGCATGAATTTTATGAAGGGTATGACGTCTGAAATTTAAATATCTGTCATTAGTTTTTGACTTCAAATCTCAATTATTTGCCAGAAAACCATAATTTTATGATAAATGGACCAAAAATATGAGGCTAAAATCTGGACATTATGCAAAAATCTGTACAGTTGAAAGGTATGATAACATTACATACCTTCCCCCAAAAAGGGGCTATTAGCAAAGTGGGACTAACCGAAAAAATAATGGATAAATATAATAAAGCTGTTGCCTTTCAAAAATGTTACATGTGATTGCATATTTCATTTCAGATACTCTCTAGGACCCATTCTCTATATCTTTCATACCTGTCTACCGTTTATTGAGGCTTGGCTACAGTATGGAGGTGGTGGTATTGCTTGTTTATTTTATTTTATTTTAATAAATTATTATGTATTTCTATTTGGTAAATGAGTAGGTAGGCTGATCTACCAACATTCTTCAACCAAAACCTGGGCTCACAGGAGCATTAGAAACGAGATTTACAATCAGGCAGCTATGCATTACAGAAATTATAAGTTGCAGTGCAGGTGAGCCTAAATACAAAAAAAATGTCAAATGCCAAGAAGCAGTTTGAATTAAATGTCACTCAATTCGACTGAAAAAAACAGGTGTATTGTTAGGGCAGCTTGTACTCATACATTCAGTAATGCAATCAGCACATGATTTATCAGGTAACATATTAAAATGTCATAAATTGGGTATATGTTATCATCCATGCCCTTGAAAACAGATACATTTTGATTCATTCAATTTAGCTTTAAAGCTTATCAATGTCTCCTACTTTCTTATCTCAAATGGTAAATGACTGCAGATAACTAGTCCCAGTCCGCTTAGTGCCTTTTTTCAGGTGTAAGACAACTGGTCAAATTTTCCTTTTGCTGATGGCAAAAAAAGCCAGTAGAGATTACCAAAATGTACTTGATTGAACTGTGCCATATGTTTTGTATTGTGAAACTGAGGAATAGTGGAGATTTGGAAATTTGCCTTTTCTCCACTGCAGTGCAATCTCAGTTTTTGTATATAAAAGTTGAAAGGGATGCAAATGGGTGCAGGGAGATAGTGATTTCTGTGTTTTTCTTTTGTTTTCATTGATCTGTGTTTCGAGCACAAATGCTCATTGAATTGTCCATCAGTGATTAGAAGACTCAGCCTTTTAAAATGTGACACTTTTTTATCTTAGTTTTAAATCTCAGTATCTTTAGATGGATAGCTTCATCTTGGCTTTCTGTAATACCATGCGTTTGGCCATTAATAGGCAACCTTTATTGGTGTATGAGAGCAGTCCATGGCAATTACTATAAAGTTGAGCTAATAAGAAATATGGCCTTGCTTTGAAATGGCTAACACATAAAGCATTTAGTAAACTGTCGTGGTATGTGCAAGTGTTTGCTAATAGTAAAAATCTACAGGATTTGTTTTTATTATTGCATATTTACTTATACTACAGTATTTTCTAGAAATGTAATCGATGAGAATGCAAGTCTTGTATATGGATCCTGCACTAAAAGAAAAATAACACTATAGCATTCGTTTGGTGTGCGCAGTGCAACATATGCAGACAGAAATAAGTCTGATTGTATTATAGTCCATAGCTGAGAAAGAGACAAATATGTCTGAAAAGACAGAAAATTAAATCATCAAACTCTGCAGAAAATGGCAGCCACTAGGAAATGTTTATTAACACTATATTATAACAGAAACAGCATAAGTACCAGTGTTTACTAATGCTTTTCATTAGAGTAGCATGCTATCATTTAGGCGTTCTGGGCTTTGTCCTGTCTGGAGTGCCTGCGTCTTCCATTCCATTAGCACTATTATTAATATTATCAATCAGAATTAAATTATACAGTGCAGAGTTAAACATTAGTTTCAAAGAAATAATTACTAATGTCATAGCAAAATTATTCACATCTCCCAGACACAAAAATTATTTCCTGCCTCGTGTTTTAAAATGTGATCTTAAGTTATCTATTATGCTCTCCAATGACAATTGCCTTTAATTGTCTCCAAGTCACACATGAGACATTACCAGGTTATTTTCAAAGATAAAATAAAGGAGTACATGAAGATGCCTGCAAACTGAGCCTAACCAATCAGATTATATAATTAGGGAACAGCACTTCCCGGATACTGCTAATTAGTTTATCCTGTTCACATGGGAGGACGAGCTATGCATTTTCCAAGTACACTTAAGTAGGCTAAATGTGCATAATTTAAGATCTTCTCTTATTCCTTTTAAAACTTCTTTGATCTCAATTAGTTTCATTATATACATTTATTAGGTATTCTAAGGCTAGTTGTTCATTGCTGGACAAGTGCTTTTGTATTCGTAATGCCTTTCCCTTTGAAATACCCTTCCTTTCAGGAGCTGTCTTCTGTTGATTATGGTTCTAGCATTTTCAGAAGTACTTTTCAAGGGTTGTGATAACTGAAAACTGTGCGCTAAAGAATATTACAAACAAGAACTCTTAGGATATGTATGAGTCATACAGTGAAATTGTGAGAAATGTCAAAGACCTCTACAAACAGTTTGTGGATAGTGCTTAAAGAAAATGTTAATCTTGTTAAAAAGGTTTCTGTTTACAAAGTCAAACGCTAGTTTGTTGTGGTCTATATCTTTCATTCAGTCTTCATTTCACATTTTGCTTGGTGACAATGCAATTCTTATTTATCAGTAATTGCTACATTTCTAAGCATTTTAAAAGATTTTAGGACCAAAACCAGTGGCTTCATCTTAATGTTTCTAGATTAATTGAAGTTCTGCATTCACCTAAAGAGCTTTTCTTATAAATCATTTCTCTAATACAGCTGTCTGCCTGCTTTATAAAGTTTCACAATTTAATTTACAGAATCATTTTAGCTTCTAGCGATAAAAGACAAGACAATGTATGACAATTCTGTGGGTATAAATACTATGCTATGATTATAAGGGGTTCTTCTCAAGAACTATCACATATTAACATTTAACTACATTGTTTTACGCACACACACACACACACACACACACACACACACACACACACACACACACACGCAAAACAGAGATAGGTGTAACCATAAAGCGCACAAAATAAATAGAATTTACAGAAATCTGCATTCACGTATTTGTTAAATGTTAAAGTTAATGGAATTACATGTCTTGGTGTCAGAAGGTCAAGAGTGTACAGCAGTGAGAAATAAAGGTATGATCGCTGTTTTTGTTTTGGAGAAAAGATAAGAAGAGTCAGAAAGGGTGACAAGCTGTAATTTATAAACTGAGACAATCCAAGGCACAAGGCAGTCATGTTATATATGTACCATGGAAAATGTGAAGCAGAGTGCATATGATAATAAAAAATGGCTGCTGCTAACTGATATGCCATGATCCTCTTTCTGATCCACAGAATTTGTATGAAACACTAGCATAAGGTGCACCCAGGTAGCCTACTATGTAGCAGTGTGTTGATGCACATTAGGTAGGATGTCAAAATGACTTAATTCAGGCCTTTTAGCATGGCTGTCATTGTATATTGCACATCACTGTCTCATGGTCAACCGGATTATGAAGCAGGAGACAATTTTGTCTAAAACAGATTTTTTTTTTAATTAGGTATATCCTGAGATACCTATCTGTTGTAGGGTAAGCACAGTAATCTAGTACTTACTACATATGTATTATGTGTCAGAGAAGTCACACTCAAGAGGTCATAAGTTCATAGGTAAATATTAGGCTAGCTACCCTTAGGTTCATAGGTTCATAGGTTCATACTAGGCTATCTGCCCGAGGGCATTTATAAGCCTAGCCCATTGTTTTGTGGCTTACGCCACCCCTTTAGTATGGGGAACTATACCCATTATTTTGCTGTGCCTCTGTCGAGCAGTGACACTGAGGTAATTCCTGGGGTATATCTGCGATCTCCCATCCATTGGTCAAGATTTCTCTTGAACAAGGCCAGCGAGGTGCTCTGCCTCACATGTACCGGGATTTTGTTCCACAGCATAGGGAGTCTTTGGGTGATGAATCTATCTCTCCAGCACGTCCTATTAATAGCCGTGTCGAGGTTTAAGTCTCCGCCCTTGTGGCTCTGATGGATCTAGATTTTTGAGGTGAAGCATATTCATCAAATCTGGGTTTGACATGGCCTTGTATGTTAGGCAAAGGTCACCTCTGAGCAAGCGGTGGCGACTGAATAGAGCTGGAGTTCTTTCAGTCGGGCAGCATAGGACAGATTTTTGAGACCCTTTATCCTTTTGGTGAGGAACTTTTGTGGCCTCTCCAGCTGCTGCAAGTGTCGGGTCAGATACATTCCGAATGGGGCATTGTACTCAATCATTGGTCTGATGAGTGATGCGTAAAGGGAGACTATGACCTCCCTTGATCTAGATGAGAATCCCTTCATGATAAGGTGGGCAATGTAGAAGGATTTCCTAACTACTTTAGCTACATGGGTGTCGAATGACAGACTACTATCAACCTGGGTCCCCAGGTCCCTGATAACTTCTTCTGTGCTCAGTGGATTGCCACCTATTTGGTAGCTAGGGGTAACCTTGTTTTTCCCGAAGGGTATGACTATGCATTTATTGGCATTTAACTTTAGGCCGTGGCTCTGGCACCAGTTATCCGTTTCTGTGAGACCCTTCTGAAGGATATCTGTGTCAGATGTGTTTTCTACTATGGCCCAGTTTGCAGTCATCTGCAAACTTTGTCAGCCATAACCCTCCTGTGTTTGCTTGTACTTGGAAAAGTAGATGCCAAACAAGAGTGGGCCCAGGACTGAGCCCTGTGGGACACCACTTGTGACAGGCTTTGAGTCTGACATGGCGCCAGCAACTCTGACCCTGTGGGTTCTGTCACTCAGCCAGTTTGCAACCCATCTTGTGATGTATGGGTTAACATTTAAGCTGATGAGTTTTTCAATGATACCCGAGTGGGGTATTGTATCGAAGGCCTTAGCCAGATCGAGGTAGGCTGTATGGACTGCCTTTCCCTCATCAATGGCTTTGGTGACTGTTTCAAAAAGTCAACCAAGTTTAAAAGGCATGATCTGCCTTTGACAAAGCCAAACTGGGTTGGATCCAAAGTCTGCAAATTCCTATGTCTTTATTTATGAGGTCCATTATGATCCTCTCCATGGCTTTGCAGATAAGGCTTGTCAAGCTAATGGGCGGTAATTTCCAGGGTCTGTGGAGGCACCGCCTTTGTGAAGTGGGACCGCAGTTGCAGTGCGCCACTCCTGGGTGCGTATCCAGAGGTAAGACTTTGATTAAACAGCTGTCCTAGCTGTGGGTTTAATTCCTCATTGAGTTCGTGGAGCACACAGCCGGGGACACCATCGGGTCCCATGGATGCTGTGTTTTTGCTTTGGAGAGAGCAGTTCTCACTTGGGCGCTGGAGATGTTTGGGGGCTGCACTCATTTGGTATAGATATCTCTCCTTTTGGGGGAGGGAGAAGTTTGCACTGAACCTGTCAGCCAGTATGTTGGCAATGTCTGTAGGATCAGTAATCTTCACATCATTTTGAACTAGTTCTGAGCATATCTGGGAGTTTCCTCCTAGGTTTCTAACATAGCTAAAGAAGGCCTTATGATTGTCTTTTGAGTCTTTAGCTATTTTTCTCTCGAAATTTGCTTTGGATGATTTTATGAGAGCTCTTAGTTTTTACTTATAGTGATCAAGGGTGTCTTACCTTTAAGGATTTTGCTCTATCTTGTAGTAGCTTCCTCCTTTTGTTGTAGAGTTTGTTTATGGCTGGGGTCCACCAGACTGGACGCTTGCCTTTGGTACAAAGAGTCTTTGTTTTGCTTGGGATTGCCTTATCCATGCAGTCCTGCAGGTGCTGGTAGAAGGCGTTTGTAAGTGATTCAGCGGCTTGAGTATTGTTTTCCATGGCTCGGGGCCTGAAAGGAGACCACACTAGTCTTTAGAAGTGTGAAGTCGGCTTCGAGAAGTTCTTTACTGTGGTCTTTTTATTTCAGGTGGGGTGGGATGAGGACCTCCAGCGAGATTAGTTGTGATCTGATCTCACCAGTGAGGGGTATACTTCGGTGTTGAACATTGTGCTCCCATGTTCGTGATGATGAGATCAAGTATGTTATCTCCTCTTGTGGGGATGGTGACTAGTTGTTCCATGGCATTTGAGTTTATGAATTCCAGGAACTTTTGGGCTAGGGTGTTTGGGCTTGAGTAGTGTTCCCAGTCTATATTAGGGTAATTGAAGTCACCTAGTATGATGGTGTTTGGTGATACATTTATCTCCTCTAGTGTTTTCAGGAAGGCCATGTGAGTTTCCTGAGTTTGTGAGGGTGGCCTGTAACATGCTACAATTTGCAGAGCAGTCTTGCCTATGGTTAATTGCACCTGGATGGTCTCCGATGCATCGTGCGTTGCCACCAGTCTTGAGGTGTGGGTGTCCTTGATGAATATGGATACCCCCCTCCTTTCTTGGTATTGTCCGGATTTTGGGGCCGGAACGCATGATATGAGGTAAAACCTGATAGCGCTGGGGTGCTCTCAGGAGCCTTGAACCAGGTTTCTGTCACAGCACAGACATCGATGTTCTCCATACTGAGAAGGGCCTCGAGTGCGTGCATTTTGAGATTTAGACTTTAGACCTTGTGGGCCATTTTAAACCTATCCAGATTCCATTTGTATGCTTGACATAACCTATCTAATTTTGTTCTAGGTTGGCCTTATCCATTGCATAGTCAATAATGATATATTACCCCAAATAAGAATAACTGGAATCATACCATATATAATTTGAGGGGACCTGGGATAAAGCATTTCAGAGCTGCCTCTATCAATTAGTAGTACAGGGGAAAGTTCTGGGGTAAATATTCTGTTTCCCATCCATAGATCTAAGTTGAGCTTGAAAATGGACAGGGATGAAGTTTGCTTTATGTAGATGGGGAGTCTTTTCCACAGTAACAGCATCCTCGGCAAAATATACCTCTCCCTCCAAGCCATAATGTTGAAGTTGCAGAAGAGATTTAGATCCCTAACCAAGTATTTCTAATGCCATTAGACTTACTGATATGCAGTAAACCCATCTTTAATGGGTAGGAAGATGCCTTGTATGCCAAACACAGGTCACCTCTAAGCACACTGTAGGATACTGAATATAGTGACAGGGCTTTGAGTCAGTCCATATAGGACATATTATGTAGGCTTTGTATCCATTTAGAAAGGTACCTTTTTGGGCTTTCCAGTTGTTGGATGTGTCTGGATCGATGCATGTCAAAGGGGGCATTATGATTGGCCTAATGAAGGCTGAGTAAAGGGGGACAATAGCATCCATAGATCTAGACACAATCCCTTTGTTTATAAGCTGATCAATATATACGGACTTTCTTACAACAGTAGACACATGCTGGTCACACTGTCCACATAAGTTCCCAAATCCCAAACAACTCTTTGCGGAGTATTGTGAATGTGGTTGTTCCCAGGGATAGATGACTTCCCAAACGATACAATAATGCATTTTTTGGCATTTAGTTTCAAACCATGATTTTGACACCAGTTATATATTTGAGACACATCTTCCTGCAGGATGGCTAAGTCACTTAGGTCAGCATGCATGATTATCTTGCTGGAAACCAAGGTCATCACAGACCTTTGTATTCTGGATATAGAAATACTTAAGTAGCACACAGGATGCCTGCTAATGATTTTCCATATGTATCTATCATCAGAATTGCCTGTCATCCTTAAATGGATGATGTGTACATGACAGATCATGTGACATTTCAAGACAATTCCCACCCCCCAGCAACAGCACACAACTGTGCAGGAATTCTGTTCTACAGTTGTACAGAGTAGAAGGTCCATGATCGGTACTGATATAATGCATGAAGGTATGATGCTCCCATCTGCTCTATAGTGGATGAACAAGATAATACCTACATCATCTGCCAGCTTGGGTGCAATGCCAGTAGCATTGCTATGAATGTCTGTGCCAGAAGCACTGGAAGGATGCATGATGCACACATCTGGAAGTGAGTTAGATACACAAGCATTTGCCCAGAGGAGAAGACTGTAAGAAGCAAACTCCAAGAGCACACAGGAAGACATGCAGACATGTAGGAGGATCCAGCAAAGTGCTACATATATGATACTAAGATGGAGGAACAGTGTGGTATGGCAATCTGTAGTGTAAGCAAGCTAACATAATATCACTTTAACAGATAATAATACTTACCAAGCAATGCTTGCCATCATACCTGTCAACTGTCCAGATTTTTGGCTCATATTGTTACTCTGTTTCTCCTAAAATTTTTGGTTTTCTGACAAATCACTGGAATGATCTGAGGATTGAAGTCACTAACTAATGACATACATTTGAGTTTCAGACTTCAAATCCTTATTTCAATAGCAAAATATGTATGTAAAAAAGAAATGCAAACTGTTAATAACAGTCTGCATTTAAATTGGAACCTGTGCACTGAGAGAGAGCCTTACAAGACTATCTGCAAATATATAGAGCTGAGTATATTTTTCTGTATTATTCTGTATTATAGAGCTAAATTGTTGCTTAGATATCTGCTGTCTTACTGTTCTGCAAATATACAGAGATCATTATATACTTTTCTGGTTTTATAATTTGCACTGTGATTCCTCACATCTCTGTTGAAACTGTCTTCCCCATCCCCCCTCCATGTTCTTGGTTGTAGTTTAAATTTGGTGGCTTTTGCAGTGCCTGCCCCACTGTAGATATGATCTAGGACACTCCCCCAGTCCCATCTCTTTACCGCATTCTACCTAATAAACCCTTTCTGCACTTGCTTTTAGTCCTTTTTAATTTAATTAAATTTTTTCAAACTGTGTGTGGACTAATATTGCTACATATTCAAGTGTGCCAGCTTGCACTGCATGTGAATTGTTTTTACTACTGTTTTTGCTACTTTTCTGAAAAAAAAAATTGTAAGCCTGTTTCCTACCTTTCCTGTAATTAGTGTTTCAGATACAGATTTGCTGTATCCAGGACTGTTTGTAAGCTTCTGAGCCCCCCCCCCCCCACCAAGGCTTTCTGTGTTGGAGGGAAGCCTTTTAGCTTATCAGTGGGAGTGGTAAGCATTAGGTAACCTGTCTACCACATAAGGAGTGGTTCTGGCCCAGAATTTGTAGTTATTGGCCATTTGGGCGGTCTTCCATCTCTCTCAACTTTCTGATTTGAAGGCCTGCATTTGCACTTGTTTCTGTTCTGTAACTCCTGGGCCCATCTCATTTGCTCACTCAAAAAAAAAAAAATGTATCTGCTTTTACTGTATTTGTGTTTCTTCCTACTTTATTTTGCTTTTGCTTCATCTTAATAGTACTCAATTGTATTTATTACTGCTTGGTGTAGCTCATTCTAAGCCTTTTAGTTTAAGCACTTGGGCTTCAAACCAGTTGTTTTACATTAAGAAGGTTTGTGGTCTGCACTGTAGTGGCAGAACAGGTAGCTTACATCCTTCTAAGTTGGGAACTGCTGATTGAGGGCTCAGTGTCTGTTATTCTAAAAGTGTATTATTTCTAGTTTAAGCACTTGGGCTTCAGGCCAGTTATTTTACATTAAGAAGCTTTGTGGTCTGCACTCTTGTGGGAGGAGAGGCTGGACTCTGCCCTTCTGAGCTGGGAATTTCTGGTTAAAGGCTTATAGTGCCTGCATATTTGAACTGTTTCTTACTGAAATTGGTACACCTTGTTTGCTGTAGCATAGACAAGATCCAGGCCTGCTGAATCTAGCTTTGTTTGTTTGCTTGTTATTTCCCTGAAATGCTAATTCCACTTAAAACACGGCTTTTCAGCGCTTCTGTGGATCCCTAGTGATATCTGAATTGCTTACTGTACTTATTTCCTTGTTTCACTTGAAAGAAAGTTACTGTTTGTCGTTTTTGCATTTAAGTTACCTGTAACACATTGCATTTAAGTTACCTGGCACTTGCTCACTAAAGCAATTATATAAGTCAGCACTAAAAAATTAAAAGCACTACACCCTCACAAACTCCCCTTGAGTACCTTGTTCCCCACTGGCCCTTTTTTTCAATTATAAAGGAATTCCCAATACTATTCTAGCATGTGCAAAGGTCAGTTGTCAATCTCCTCTCCGGTCTAGGTGGTGAATCTGGGAATCTTGAGGCAATGTTACAACTGCTTCATGTACACAGACAACCCTCTCCTTCTCCCAACAAATTCCAACACATGTGAGAGTACTGGCGTAACCAGTCAGGAGGAGAAGGAAACCACACTCACTACAATTCCAGTCTCACATAGACCTACCACGACAGCAAACCAAACACATAAACACACAAAAACATACTCAGAGGCTCTAAATAAAAATCTGCCTAAGCAGCAGAGACCTCCAAAGCAGAAACCCAAGCAACCGCTACCCCAAAACAAAACACGTGCAACATATAGCTCACAAAGCCAGTGTGCCGAACAGTCACAGCCCTTAAGGCTTAACAACACACCTGATACACTTGTAATAGGTGACTCTATCGTCGGGCACACTGATGTCCCGCTCACCAGGCTGAACAAGGAGAAGGTCACGGTGAGCTGCCTGTTGGGCGCTAGGATCCGCCACATAACACAAGCACTCAGGTCACTCCAAGGCAAGTACAAATATGACTCGGTCATTGTCCATGCTGGTGTGAATGACCTGAGATGTACCTCCCTGGACTACATGAAAAGAGACATAGAGGAGCTCTCTGAGCATGTAGCCCAGGCCGGTATGACCCTGACCTTGAGTAGCATCTTACCCTCACCAAGAATGATGCCACAATATGAAGACAAGATGATCAATTTCAACAATTGGCTTAAGTATTGGTGTCATTCAAAGGGGATCCAATGCCTGTCAGCCTGCGATGACATGCTCGACAAGCCACAATGCTTCGCTAGGGACAGCTTGCACCTGTCACCCCTGGGCTTTCGGATATTGGCAAAGGCTCTTGCTTCCCCCATAGTGCCTTTTTTAGGCAAGGCTCAGAAGACAAACCCACTTCCATAGGTAACACAAGGGATAAGAAACTAAGAGTAATGCTACTCAGTGCCAGAAGTCTAAACCTCAAGATGCATGCAATCGAAACTCTCCTTAGCATGGAGAACATCGATATCTGTGCAGTAACAGAAACCTGGTTCAAGGCTCCCGAGAGCACCCCAGCACTACCACGTTATACCTCATACCATGCTTTTTGGCCCCAAAACTTGGACTGAACCACAAAAGGAGGGGGAGTATCAATATTCGTCAAAGATATCCACACCTCCAGGTTGGTGGCACAGCACGAAGCATCAAGACTATCCATGTGCAACTAACAGTGGGTAAAACTGCCTTCCAGTTTATAGCCTGCTACAGACCACCCTCCCAAACCCAGGAACCCCACTCGGCCTTCCTGAGAACACTAGAAAATATGAAGGTCTCTCCAAACACCATTATATTGGGTGACTTCAACTATCCAAACATAGACTGGGAGCATTACTCTAGCTCCAACACCCTAGCCCAAAGGTTCCTAGAATTTATAAACTCAAATGCTTTGGAACAACTTGTTACCACTCCCACAAGAGGGGAAAACATACTGGACCTGATCATCACCAACATGGGGACTCTATGCTCCAGACCAGAAGTGTATCCCTCACTGGTAAGATCAGACCATAAACTAATCTCACTGGATATTCACATCCCGACCCCACCCCCTGCCCAGAAAACCACAGTGAAAAACATCTCTAAAGCAAATTTTACACTCCTCAAAACCGAGGTGGAATCCTTCAAAGCCCCCGAGCCTGTGGAAAATACAGCCCAGACCACAGAATCCTTTATAAACGCATTCTATGAACACCTTCAGGAATGCATGGATCATGCAATCCCAAATAGAACCAAGACCCAATCCTCCAAAGGCAGACATCCTGTCTGGTGGACCACAGCCATAAACAAACTATAGAATAGAAGGAGGAAGCTACTACATGGTAGAACAAAATCCCAAAAAGGGAAGGCATCTCTGATCAGTATTAGCAAAAAACTATGGGCACTCATAAAATCGTTTAAGGCCAGCTTCGAGAGAAAAATTGCACAGGACACTAAGGATAATCACAAGGCTTTCTTTAGTTATGTTAGGAACCTGGGTGGGAATTCCCAGATATGCTCAGAATTAGTCCAAAATGACAAAAAATACATCAAAAACACAGACATTTCCAACATCCTAGCTGACAGGTTCAGCGCAAACTCCCCCCCCTCCACCAAAAGGGCAAATATCTATCCCAGCAGAGTGCTGCCCCCCTGACATCTCAGATGCTCAGGTAAGAGCCGCCCTCTCCAAAGCAAAAAACACAGCATCAATGGGACCAGACGGTGTCCTGGGCTGCATCCTACATGAACTCCAAGAAGAGCTAAACCCAAACATAAAACTACTGTTCAGTCTCAGCCTTACTACAGGATATGTACCCAAAGAGTGGCGTACAGCAACAGTGGTCCCTCTCCACAAAGGTGGTGCCTCAGCGGATCCTGGAAACTATCGCCCCATAAGCCTGACTAGCTTGGTCTGCAAAGCTATGGAAAGGATCATCATGGACCTCATAAATACAGATATTGGGGACCTACAGACACTGGATCCTACCCAGTTCGGCTTTAAGGGCAGATCCTGCCTCTTAAACCTGGTCGATTTCTTTGAAACAGTCACCAAGGCCATTGATGAGGGGAAGGTGGTCCACACAGCCTACCTGTACCTTGCAAAAGCCTTTGATACAATACCCCACTCGGGCATTACAGATAAGCTCACCAGCTTAAATATAAACCCCTATGTCACTAGATGGGTTGCAAACTGGCGCAAGGACAGAACCCACATGGTTAGAATTGCTGGAGCCATGTTAGACTCCAAACCAATTACAAGTGGCGTCCCACAAGGCTCAGTCCTGGGATCTCTCTTGTTCGGTATATATTTCTCGGAGGTACAGGCCAACATGGAAGGACTGTGGCTGACCAAGTTCACAGATGACTGCAAACTGGGCGCCATAATCAACTCCCAGCCAACACAAGCATCCTCCAAAAGGGCCTCATAGAAACAGACAACTGGTGCCAGAGCCAAGGCCTCAATCTAAACACCAAAAAGTGTATAGTCATCCCCTTTGGCAAAAACAAAGTGCCCACAAATTAACACATAGGTGGTAATCCATTAAGTACAGAAGAAGTAATTAGGGACCTGGGGACCCAAGTTGTTAGCAATCTCTCATTTGACAACCACGTGGCCAAAGTGGTTAGAAGAACATTTTATATAGCCCACCTAATCATGAAGGGATTCACATCTAGATCAGGGGAGGTCATCGTGCCTCTTTACTCATCCCTCATCAGGCCCATAATTGAGTACAATGCCCCTTTTGGGATGTACCTTACCAGACACCTGCAGCAACTGGAAAGACCCCAAAAGTACCTCACCAAGAGGATCAAAGGGCTCAAACAGATGCCATATGCTGCCCGGTTAAAGAAACTCCAGCTCTACTCAGTGGCATACCGCCTGCTCAGAGGCGATCTGTGCCTGACGTATAAAGCCATGTCCAACCCGGAATGAATGGACATGCTGCACCTCAGAAAATCCTAATCCCATCGAGCTACGCGGTCGAGAGACTTGACCCTCAGCACTGAAATAAATAGGACATGCTGGAGGGACAGATTCATAACCCAGAGGCTCCCTTCACTCTGGAATAAAATCCCAGTCCAGGTTAGGCAGAGTCCCTCATTGACTCTGTTCAAGAGGAATCTTGATGAGTGGATGGGAGATCATAGGTTTACCCCGGGTATCACTTCTGTTTCTCTGTTAGACAGAGGCACAGTATACTAACCTCGAAAAAGGGCATAGCAAAATTAATTTAAAATGGGCGGCGAAAGCCAAACACACTCTGGCTAGGCTTATAAATGCCCTAGGGCAGATAGCCTAGTATGAACCTATGAACCAATGAACCTATTTATCAGAGATCATCAAATGTAGCACATAAAAGACTAGCTTGGCAAAAATTGGAAAGATTGTTAGATAAATATTGATTAACTTTCTTGGATAAAACGAATGTTTATCATGGATGTTTGTATATTGCATAAATAGTTATTATGTTTTATAATGTTTATTTCTAATACTTTAGTTTATTAACAAAATTTAATAAAAATGTTTTTGGAAAAGAAAATATATGTTAAAACAAACCCTGTTACTCTAGTAATGTTCTAAATTTATGAGAGCAATAATTAAAATATGTCCCTATATTTGGGAGTTTGTCCCCCCATTTAGTCAGGCTTTGTTCAGATTTCTTGCTCTAAGAGGTTGAGAGGTATGCTTGCTATGGATGTTGACTATTAATGGGACTATTAATTATTATGGCAGTGCACATTGATGAGGACTTGTTTTGGAACACCAATACAAATGCCATATTCAAGAAAGCACACCAGAGATTGCACTTTTTAAGAAGGCTAAGGACAGCGAATCTCCTATCAACAGTTCTTACTACCTTCTACAGAGGTATTATAGAAACCATCCTGATGAACAGCCTCATAGTATGGTATGGAAGCTGCTCTACATGTGAGCGCAAATCCTTCCAGAGAGTGGTGAATACAGCCAAGAGGATAATCAAGACCACCTTACCATCTATCCATGACTTGTACTTATCCAGATGTCTCAGCAGGGCCAGAGGAATAATTAAAGACTGCACTCACCCTGCTTACAGACTGTTCCTGCATCTATAATTCAGAAAGTGTTTCTGAAGCATACATTACAGAACTATGAGATTCAGGAACAGCTTCTTCCCTAATGTCATCAGGCTGATGAACTCTAGTAACCACTACACTCCAGGATGGCCATCTGGATCAGTAGAAACAGTTTGAAATTGTGCATTAACCTGGTTACCAGTCTCATCTAATACTTAGTGCAATATTCACTATGACTGTAACTTATAGGCCATCTAGAGCAGTAGCAATGCAATAAAATATCTCCTCTTTCAGTGCAATACATGTTATGAATTTGTAAATTAACCACAGTACAATGCTCTAAGGTCCATAGTGCAATACTCTAATGTTCACAGTGCAATACTTAAATGTCTCTTTCTGTGTAAGGATCAATGCAATGTCTTAACCAAGTACCTGTGCAATACTAAAGTCTCATGCAAGTAAGTGTTAACTGCGAAAAGTGTTAAAATGCGTTTCTAATTATGTGCAATATTAGTCTGTCTACCTGCATGTCTGTGATGTAATAGCCAGGTGTTATATGTGTAAATGTCTATGAAAATAGTCTATATGTTGTCTGCACATTCAGTCCAGAGACACGGAATTTCATTCAGTTTTTGCACTTGTGTGATTTCTGAATGACAATAAAGTTTACTTTGACTTTGATTAATGCATTATCCTCACATGGCAGCAGAGAATAGGTGAAGTTAAGACTATGCCCACACATCTTGCATTGAGAATGTGCACAGCCTACAAAAGGTGTAGTTCAGTTGCCGTGGTATATCAGGAGGTGAACACTAATAGTATAGCATGGATAAGGACAGTGAGCTGCTGCTTGCATGCACCCTGATGCACAGCACAGTGATGAGTAGATGACATGTAAGAAGGCATCCTACTGTGGATCAGCACCAAAACCTCTATCACCCAGGATGATGGATGATCACCCTGTCATGGCACACCTCATCTACCAGGCATTGTACGCTATATGCTAGGGCAGCGGCGTAAAAAGTATGTCTTCTGGAACAGTATAGTTCATAATGTACTGTATATCAAGCCAGTAGGTACATGTCTCCAGCTAAGTACCTAAAACTAGACATGCATTAAAATGATGTAACACACAAAGCAATTCAGATTATCTAATGACCATAGTGTATAATAAACTGAGTGAATATACTATGAATCTCATACATCGGATAGGGCACCAACATAATACCTGTGTGAGACCAGGGGACAAAAATGGAAGCCAATGTATGTTCAAGACTATGTGCACATATGCCTACAGGCACACATGCACGATAGATCATATTTCATTCTATAGATAACTGTAATACCAATCCTGAACTGCACTATGATGTCCTCATGTGCACTTTATTAAGCGCACAACACCCAAATGTGGCATGTCAGTTGAGAAACAGGAGTATATCTCTTTCTTCACTACACCTCACTGATATGATTAAGTACAGTAATGTATAGGCCAGAAATAACAACCAGCACAGCTATAGGGACTCCTTTGATAGAATGCACCTCTTTGATAACCAAGCAGACACTAGATGTGCAATGTCCATACATGTGGAGAATACAACTCTGTACCCAATGTTCTACAATGGTCTGGTCAAACCCACTATGAAATACTGTTGCAGTACATCTGTGTGGTCAGCATCATGTGACCATACAAGTATGGCTATTGATGTTGGTCAATCAGTCGTTCATGTTGAGGTGTAGGGCTACTGTGTATTGCAAGAGATTAGTTTACTATGCTAAAATGGTGTAAGCTATCAGTGAACTTGCATGACCATATTGTTGTCTCTGCACTGCACTTTGCATATTTCACATATGCTTTTGCATGGGATGGGGGCTACAGAAGAAACAGATTCAACAGAAAGACTCCGAGCTTCACCAGGAGCAGCAAGGGCACCTTAATTTGTAGTTAAAGTTGTTAAACTGCTTACTTGTTCAGAAGCATGGTGCTATCAACATCTCATACTGATGCATATGTGCTGGAGGTAACAGGAGGCAAAACAGTCATTAAGCATGGGCTTTCACTATTTCCTCATGTAAAAAAATATCTAAAACAAACAGCAGCAGGGTCACCACGACAAAAAGCATAAAGTAATTTATTAGTAACAGGATAAGCGCTTTCAGAAAACAATTTCCTTCATCAGATCCTACCATTAATTGACATGCATGTTGTTGTTTGTCTTTCGGCTTTTCCCGGTAAGGGGTTGCCACAGCGGAACTCCGGTCCGCTAATGACTGGCAGTATATTTTTACAAAATGCCGAGGTGCCAGCTCGACGCTCAACCTTCAACGAAGGCACACCCATTTACGCATGCATGTCTTTTGAACGCTACACAACCACGGGGAGGACATGCAGACTCCACACAGAAGACACTCCCAAGCCCAGCCGAGAATCGAATGGGAGAACCTCTTGCTGTGAGGTAACAACGCTACCGCCTTACCACCGCGGCATCACATATAACTATATATACCACTTTTAAAATGTCATAAGCCAATCAGAAGAATTCAAATGGCCCATACAATTTTCTGGTGAATCGGTGAACAGCAGATGTCATTTCCTGATACATCATAACACATTCTCAATACAAATAAAAATATGCATATGTGAAAATACATACTAAAATATATATAAAATATAAAAGTATATAAAGCACATAACCATAACACATAAAAATTGTGTAAAATTTCATAAATGTGTTTAATATAACCAGATCATATTCTTTGAGCTTTCAGCACAGGTTTTAAAGGAATAAAAGCATTTAAACCTGGCAGAACATGTGCACGTAGTTTTGCTATCCAATATGTTTCCCTTACCTCAGTGGCATTTTGCAAATCTCCACCCCTAATGTTACTGTTGATGCTATCTATAACCATGAAGAAAATGCTATGATCAGAGTAAAGTGCTACATGTTGAAACAAAGCATTGTGTTCTAAACTGTTATGTATACCATGTTGGTGTTGTAAAATTAGTTAATTGGTGATTTTGGTGCTGCTATTTAGGAGTGTTCACTGTTTTTATGCGTTTGGAATAAACCTGCTTTTAACATCTTGGGCAGTTTGGATATCGTTCATTCAGATTATCGTTGAAGTTAGTACTATCCAGTACAATTCTTGGTTCTCAGTTGTAAAATTAGTTGTTTAAACATCTGGTTCATTTTGCCTACATAGAAACTAGAGCAGTAGCTGTACTTAGCAATATATATCACGTTTCTAGTAGTGCATATAGCATATCCTTTATAAAAATAATCCTTATGTGTCCTTGGATGTGAAAATGTATTTAAAGTGTTTATAAAAGGACATGCTTTGCATCTTTTACTAGGGTATGTACCTTTCTTTTCTGATGGAAATCTAAAACAACATGTATTAGTTGGTCTAAAACATAATAGATCTTCAAGTTATTGTTCCTTTTATAACTAAAGTGAGGTACAGAGCCAACTATATTCCCTATCTGTTCATCCACTAAAAGCATTTTCCAATTGTCACGTGTAATGTTACAAATATATCTACTGTCACTATTAACTTTGTGTGGGACCCGGACAAAAGCTACCCCCCACTTTTTTGATTGTTGGCATGCCCAACAGAGAACCATGTTTCCCCTTATTCCTGTGTAAAACATCTAAATCTCCAGTGCTTGCATATTTCTCTTTTTCCTTATAACCATGCTCTGTCAAGTTCTGGTCAGTTTTGTCTTTCTGTGACAGAAAATTTTCTTCACTATTGCATAATCTAGAAGTTCTTACAATTTGGTTCTTGACCAAACAGAGAACCATGTTTCCCCTTATTCCTGTGTAAAACATCTAAATCTCCAGTGCTTGCATATTTCTCTTTTTCCTTATAACCATGCTCTGTCAAGTTCTGGACAGTTTTGTCTTTCTGTGACAGAAAATTTTCTTCACTATTGCATAATCTAGAAGTTCTTACAATTTGGTTCTTGACCACGTTTTGAAAAACATGTGCAGGGTGCATGCTGTCTCTAACAAGCAAGGTATTCCTCCAGCTAGATTTGCAAAATAATGACGTGGTCAGCCTACCTTCAGCATCTAATTCTAACTTCACATCTAAAAATTCAATGCATTTCATGTCTACATGTGAGGTAAATCTCAAAAAACCTATGGTAGACTCCAAATATGTTAGAGAATCACGCAACTGTTGTTCACCGCCTCCCCATAAAAGGACCACGTCATCAACAAATCTGCGGTAACATAATACCTGCTCATACCATGGATTATTAGCATTTATAACAATTTCATGCTCCCACTCTGCCAAGACCAAATTCGCATAGCTGTTGGCGCAGGGTGTTCCCATGGCAACACCACTGCGCTGATGGTATATCACATCATTAAAGCAAAAGACACTGTTGTGCAGAATAATCGTCAACAAATGACTAATACATGTCATAACATCCTTCTCTAAAAAAGAGAACCTCTCATTATAATGACAGTCCAAACCAATGTCATTGGGGATAATGGTAAATAAGCTCACACTGTCCAATGTCACCAAATGTAGGAGGTGTCAACAGTCAAGGTGTTCTCAAATGCATACAGGTGTTCAAGGAAATGTGCTGTGTCTTTGAGTACAGTAGAAGCAGAATCAACCAGAGGCCTCAATTGCCATTCGACCCAAATAGACAAGGGTTCTGTGGCCCAACCATCACCAGCTACTATGGGTGTTGGGGGGGTGGAATTTTTATGAATCTTAGGTAGGCCTGTGATACTAGGTAGCTTTGGTTGTATCACATGAAAATATTCATAAAGCTCAGCAGAAATAATGTTAGACATAAGATCATGCAAGCCTTTGTTCACATCACTTTAGACATTTTACAACACCAATATGCTATATGTAATAGTTTAGAACGCAATGCTTTGTTTCCACATGTAGCACTTTACTCTGATCATAGCTTTTCCTTTTTGGTTATAGATACCATCAACAGTAACGTTAGGGGTGGAAATTTGCAAAATGCCACTGAGGTAAGGGAAACATACTGGATAGCAGAACTAGGTGCAAATGTTCTGCCAGGTTTAAATGCTTTTATTCCTTTTAATATCTGTGCTGAAAGCTCAAAGACTGTGATTTGGTTATGTTAAACACATTTATGAAGTTTTACACAATTTTTATGTGTTATGGTTATGTCCTTTATATGCTTTTATATTTTATATATATTTTAGTATGTGTTTTCACATATGCATATTTTTATTTTTAGCTGTACATTTGTCTCCTTTCACATGAAATTATCTATATTCCACCATAATCTATTACCAGCACCTGCAGTACAGACCACTGTAGACAGGTCTATGGGTAACACAAGCTGCTACCCCTTTAAAAACACATTGTCTTTTTTTTTCCTACTGCATATAATACACAATTTTTATTCCTTCATTTCCATTTTCCAATGACCTGCTTAGTCCATTTAAGAGTTAAACAGGAGCTCGAGCCAATAACACATTCAGTGTGAACAAGCCAATGAACCTAATCCTAGACAGAGCACTACTCCATCACAGGATGTATAAATGTTGTCATTCACACATGACATATGCACACCTACAGACAATTTACTGGATCACCAGTTCAGCTATGGTTCATCTTTGGAAGAGGGGGGAACCAGACCACTGTGCTAAAACAGACACATGCTCAGAGAGAAAGTACAGACTCCACACAGAAGACACCAAAGCAAAAACTTGAACTGGAGATTCAAGATGTACTTAGCAGCAGTAATAACTACTGCATTACTGTATCATCCCTATTACAGCATACGCTATACACATTTTATGTTAGATGTATTTAACTAGACAACTAGCAATGTAGCTTATGTGTTTAACTAGACAACCAGCAATGTAGTGTATGTGTTTAACTAGATACCCAACAATGTATCATATGTGCTTAACTAGATGCATTGTCCCAAAGGCAAATCTTAAAACATAAAATATCTGTCAAAATGCAAGTTGAAGGTCATGCTGCTTAACACTAGGAGCCTTAACCTGAAAATGCACTCAGTGGAGGATCTCCTCACACTGGACGATGCCAATGTCTGTGCGGTCACAGAAACTTGTTTCAGGGCTGCAGAGAGCACCCCTGCCTTACAAGGCTATACCTCTTTCCACACATTCCAACCTCAAAATGAGGTCGGGAAGACTAAGGGTGACAGAGTCTCTATCTTTATTAAGGACAGGCACAGCTCCAGACTGGTTTGCCAGCATGATGCACTGGAACACTCATCCAAGTTATAGTCAGCTATAGACTCCCCTTCATGACCTCAGGACACCCACTCCTCCTACCTGGATCTACTTGACTCCATTAAGGTACCCTCTAGCACCCTGATCCTTAATAACTTCAACTACCCCACCATAGACTGGGTGAACTATTCCTGCACTAATGCACTCACCCAATGGTTCCTTGACATCATGAATTCTAATGCACTAGACCAGCTCATCTCATCCCCCACAAGGGAAAATAACATTTTGGACTTGGTTTTCACCAACATGGTTAACAGCTGCACCACTCCCATAGTATATTCTTCATTTGTGAGATCAGATCATCGATCTATCTCATTTGAAGTTTCTATCCCGCTCAACCCCCCCCAGCCGTAATCAGGCTAAAAAACTTCTCAAATGCTGACTACAACCTCCTAAGGGAGGGTATCAGTAGCTTCACACCACTGCCCTCCTCAGAGTATACAGACAACTATACTGAACAGTTCACCAATGCAGTATATAAGCACCTGTACAACTGCATGGATTCAGCCATGCCCAACAGAACTAAAACTTGCTCCTCAAGGAAACACAAACCCGTCTGGTGGACATCCTCTATCAACAGGCTTTACAACAAAAGGAAGAAACTGTTATCAAAGGATAAAGAGGAACACATTTCAAATTGGAAAAACTTCCACCTTAGCCTCAACAAGCAAATTAGATCACTAGTGAAAACCTCCAAGGCCAATTATGAATCGAAACTAGCCTCCATAAGAAAAGAAAACCATAAAGTCATCTAAAGTTATGTCAGGAACCTCCATGGCAAAGCCCAGGTTGGTTCTGAATTAGTACTTAATGGTATCACTTACACTGATTCTGTTGACTTAGCCAACCTGCTAGCAGATAGGTTCAGGGCAAACTTCATCTGTCACCCCCCCCAACAGCCTTTTTGATATCCCTGACACTTATCCCACACCTCACATCTCCCTAGATCTAGTGTTAAAGGCCCTATCCAGGGCAAAGAACACAGCTTCCATGGGACCTGATAGTATCCAAGGCTGCATTCTGCATCATCTCTAGCAAGAACTAGCTTCACCATTTAGCACCCTATTCAACCACAGCCTAAGTATAGACGTCATTCCAGCAGGGTGGAGAACTGCCATTGTCATCCCTTTGCACAAAGTTGGTGCCACTACTAACCCTGGAAACTATTGCCCCATTAGTTTTACAAGTCTAACCTGTAAAGCCATGGAATGTATTATTATGGATCTCATAAACAAGGACATAGACAATCTCCAAGCACTTGATCCCACCTGATTTGGATTCATCAAGGGCAGATCTTACCTGTTGAACCCAGTTGACTTTGACTCTGTCACCAAGGCCCTGGATGAGGGAAAGTCAGTGCATACAGCTTACCTTGACTTGGCCAAGGCCATTGACACAATTCCCCACTCGGGCATCATCAAAAAGCTAACACAACATGGTATAAATCCCTGTCTCATCACGTGGATGGCCAACTAGCTCATCTACAGGACCCACAAGGTCAAAAAAGTGCCTCGACCTCCAGTAGCAGACCTGTCACTAGTAGTATTCCATAGGGATTTGTCCTTGGACCCCTACTGATTTGTATCTATGTCTCAAAGATCCAGGCAAAGACAAAAGGCCTGTGGCTAACCAGTTTTGTGGACGACTGTAAGTTGGGTGCTGTCATTGAACCCCAGATGATGTTAACATACTCCAAGATGGTCTCACAGCACCAAATGACTGGTGTCAAAGGCATGGTCTCAAGTAAAATAAAAAAAAGTATCATCATACCATTTGGCAGAAACATGGCCCCTACTGATTACCACATCAACGGCAACTGTCTAAGCACACAACCTGTGGTGAGAGACCTTGATACTCACGTTGACAACAATCCCACATTCAACCATCATGTAGTGGCAGTAATCAGAAAAGCCTTTTACTTGGTTCATCTCACAAGAAAAGGCACTGCATCCAGAAAAAAGGAGGTTATTGCCTCTCTGTACTCTGCCCTCATTAGGCCTATAATTGAGTACAATGCACCTCTCCAAACATCTGCACCAACTGGAAAGGCCATAGAAATACCTCACAAATAAAATCTATGGCCTTCACCACCTGCCCTATGTGGACAGGCTCAAATCACTATCACTCTACTTGGTATCATACAGATTGCTCAGGTGTGATCTGTGTCTCGCCTACAAGGCAATCTCAGACCCTTCCCTACTAGAGATGCTCCATATCTGTAAGTCTAACTCCTCATGCATTACCCACTTGAAAGGCCTGAATCTAATATGTGACAGAGGCTGCCCCATCTCTGGAATAGACTCCCCATACATATCAAACAGAGCACCTCACTGACCCTCTTCAAGTGCAGCCTTGATGAGTGGATGGGAAACCACAAATTTGTCAAAGGGTTCCACCTGTGTCCCTCATTGACAGGGGCAACAGGTGCTGACTGAGGTTTCTTTTTTGAGGATAAACTCTTGGCTAGGCTTATATGGGCCCCAGGACCATTAGCCTAGCAACCTCCTATGATCCAATGCAGTGTCTGTGTTTAACTAGGCAACTAACAATGTAGCATATGTATTTAACTAGACAGCTAGCAATGCTTCATACATACATGTTTTAGACATGACAACATTCCTGGCAGGCTTGTTTGCATGCTGTGTAAGACACATACATACATACTTGATTTCCTTAGGAGTCACCTGCATTTTACTTTAACAGGTAGATATTTTTTTGGATAAATATTTGAGAAAAAAAGGAATACGTCCTCCAATGTATTGTTTTGTACTCTTGTTCTACCTAAAAGCATTATATTGTTAGATACTGGGGTTTTGAACTCTCAAACTCCAAATCCACAATAGTAACATGACAAACCGCAAATACATAATTGAAGCAATAACATATATGATTAGCTTTAACCTTTACATCATCAGCTATGTTAAGTTGATAACATGAAAAAAAAATCTCAGAAGATCAATACATTGTTTATCAGAAAATACCTTGTAGTAACTAGAAATGTGAAGGCCAAAGAGCTGCAAATCGGGCAAAGGTCAAATAAACAGAGAAAAAACAATCCAGGATCTGACCACCACAGCTAAGCACCACAAATAAATTTATTGATGTGAAAAATAAAAAGGTTAGTACTTTCACGGTAACAAAGTACCACTTCTTCAGACCATTTCAGAACCTAGTAAACCATCTTCTTATATAGAAATTCAAAAAGACAATTAACCAATCCATATTACTAATATTGACTGAGCAACCAATCAGATACCATTAAAAAACAGCATATTTCACATATCGTATCAGTTCTAGGGTCAGATTAACAGCCAATAAAAATATAGGAATTCATTCATACACCAATAAAATTCACTGTTGTCTTAAATATGCAGTAACAATATGTACCTAAGGGAGAAACTAACAACCAATAAGCAATCGGTGTTCTCGTCAAAGTCCAATAGCAAAACAGCTAGTAACACTTCATTTAAATACATACCCTTCTATGTAATTTACTGCAATCAGATCAAAAGATTATATTGAGAATTGGCACAATGTTTAGTGCTTCAGCCCCAAAGACCCAAGCTTGAGGGTTCAACACATGCTCAAGGAAACCATTTCTATTGGTTTAACATCAGTTAAACCTCTAACTACATAAAACATCTAAGCAAAAATGCAAATCTTCACTAGAGTAAAACTAATCCCCATTAATAAAAAAGTGGTATTTGTATATTAAATGTTGATGTAAATACCTATAAAATAGACTAAATAAACCATATCAATTGCCTTAAAACTAATACACCTATATAAATACTGCATAACATATAAGTATAAAGTTATGGCACATATGAGCCGTACTTAATCAAATCTCTTGCTACTGTTCAATGTTTTAATGGACATACTTTCAAGACTGGCCTAATATTTTATCATTCAAGCCTGGATATACATGTGCTGGTAGTGTCAGAATCCATCTCAGTTCCTTTTCTTCTGTCTTATTGTTCATATCACCACCTCTTTTGTTACCTACCAACAATTCCAGCATATTGTACTAATATACTAATTTTTCTTATTCCTGTGTTCCAGGATCCTCTCCTTAAAAGTTGTTAGTTTTACCTACATAGTGGGCAGTACATCTCATACAACTAGCCAAGTAGATTAAATTAGTAGTCATGCAATCAGCATAAAAGAAGAATTCAACCTTCTTTCCAGTCCTAGGGAACACATAAGAAGTACAACTGAGAATATACTGACAAGCCTTACATCTTTGACAACAAGGGTGACCAAAATCGTTGTGTTGTTTGTAACATAGACTTCTTTTAAGTGAAGCATTGTTCTTAAATGCAAATCTCGGCCTATCATCTATGACTTTTCTAATCTCTGGGCAATTTAGTAATAAATGCCAATTCTTTCTAATAATATCACAGGTAATGTTGATGTAATTTGATTAGGCAAGAACTACCCTGTTGATCCTATTTGACTCATACCTATTAGTCTCAATCATACATGTTCCACTGAGGCCCTCTAAAAAATATGGTTTGGCTATGGTATCATGCATAGAATGTACCTGAAAATCATTTGTACATGCTTCTTAGGATAACCATGTGCTACAAACTCTGTACTATTATACTTAGAAAATGGATTTTTCATTTGTATTATAAGTGGACTGGACACTCTAAATTGGCCCTAGTCCCTAGGCGTGTGTGCATGCATGTGTGTGTCTTATGTGGAAGGTTCGGTGCCGGGCTGGCAGCTTGACACCGTAAGACTCTACTGCCAATCATGAGCAGACAGGTGATCTGCTGTGGCGACCCCTAAAAGGGAAAAGCCAAAAGAAGAAGAATTAGTCGATATAACGTTGTTATATATTGCATTTTGTGTGTGTGTGTGTGTTCATATAGTTCTGCTTGTTTTGATAGTGGTACTGTATTGTGGCAATTATTGCATACTGATTATGATACATTTTTTTACAACAAAAAAGCAGGCTAAAATCCAGGGGGTAAAAGCTATGCTTAAGAAAATAGGAAATATCACCAAAACACAGTATAAAGCAACAGCTACCATGCAGAGTTCAGTCCAGGAAATGTTGCAAAATCACATAAAATCCAAGGAATAACCAGTCCGTAGTAAAAATCAAAATTGTTGTTTATTAGTGCACTCAGTAGGTTAGCGCTTTCACAAGTTAGTTTCTTCAGACCATATAACATATAACTGTTATATGGTCTGAAGAAACTAACTTGTGAAAGCGCTAACCTACTGAGTGCACTAATAAACAACAATTTTGATTTTTACTACGGACTGGTTATTCCTTGGATTTTATGTGATTTTGCAACATTTCCTGGACTGAACTCTGCATGGTAGCTGTTGCTTTATGCTGTGTTTTGGTGATACATTTTTTACTTTGAAAATAGTGAAAGACAATCCCATATACAGAATGTTTTAAAACAAAAACAATGAAAAGAATAATGAGAAACACTGATTACGGTATTGATATAATTTATGACAAACATTTATTGACTTGCTGTTATTAGTTTGTATTCATTAACTGGGACGTGTTAACTGAGCCAGATGGAACTTTTTGTACTCCGTGTAGGAGCCTTGTCTTGTCAATTGTCTACCTCAGAGTCACACAGCATACAGTCGAAGGCAGAGGAAATTGATGTTGTGGGGGCTCAAACCATGACTGCCTGCTCTTCAGCCAACGTCTCTACCGCAACGCTATTGCTTTTTTTTTTTTTTTTTTTCACTCTTTAGTACAGGAAGCAGCTTGTTAACAATTCATACTGTTAATCTTCTGTTATGATTGACAGACCATGATGCTTCTTTCTTCTCATTCTGATTATGTCCAGAAAAAAAAGAAAGACAATGAATGCTTTAAATATTTTTTTCTATTTTTATTTGTATTACTCAGCTTTTGATATATATTTCCTTATTTTAAATGTAAGAAAATGATTTATATTGAACAAATAAGACCAAATTATTTATTTATTTGTATACCTTTTTGCTGTTTGACTTCCTTGTTGTTTTAAATGTCAGAAAATAATTTATACTGAACAAGTAAGGCAACATCTGCTTTACTTGTTAAACTTAAAATATTATTGTCTGACTTTTAAATTGCTAATGTAATTGTTGTCCAGCCTGGAAGCAAAGAGGAGTTTGATGGGGGGGAATGAATGCAAACTAGATGATTTGAATATCAGTAGCATCACACATTAAAAATATGTAAAATTTCTAGGAATTACAGCCTTAAAATGTTCAGAAGAGGAGTCAGTTTGGTGGTAATCCCAGTACTGAAAGACATACATTTAAATAGTAATGCTTGGCTACCATCATTTTTCTTAAGTTAGTTTGGTTGATGGTATGTTTCTTGCTTTTATATAACTTGGATTTCTGTGGTAATTTGTGAGTGTTGTATTAGTATTATATGAAAAATTTTATTTATGCAATGTTTATGCATATTTTACTTGTGTATATGCAGCTTAGTCTGACCATGTGTCTGCAGTTGTTAGGGAAACCAAAGTTTCCACCAACACTTTATTTTCAGGGATGCCCCTGATTTTGCCTCAAAATGCTGTCCTGTGCCTCACAAAATTTCTGATTTTGTGACAAGATAGTGAAGATTAAGTTAATAAACCTCATGCAAAATTACAGATAAAATGACATCTATGAGTATGTATGTATTAAAATATGTATGCATGTCTGTCTTTTTCTTTATGTATCCATCTGTCTGTCTAGCTATCTATCCATCTATCTATAAGCATTTGGGGGAAGGATTTATATATATTTATATATGCATGTTACTATGCCACACTTATCTTAAGTTTGTTTTTGTTTATTCTTCTTGACTTCCTGTTTCTGCTTACAATTGTTGGCTTTATCTCTGCAAAATCTGTGGAGTTGAAGTTATGGATTCAGTTTATTCAGGAGGCTATTTCTTTCATTTTCAGATAATATTTACTGTTTAGTGTAAGGTTGCTTGCTTACGTTTGTGATTTTAGTGCTTTTACGTCTGCAAAATGTGATCATTCATTTCCTGTTTTCTGTTATGTTTTATTTATTTTTTTAATGTTCATACATATCTAGAACTGTATTTATTTTAGGGTGTTTGCGCTCTTCTGATGTTATTATTATTGATTTAGTGTTTTTGAAGTATTTCAGTATTTCTGTTTTGGATTGTTTTCCCGTGGCATTACATTTTGTGAGGAGTCTGTGAATACCTCGGTGATAACTTACTATATTTTGGCTTTCTAGAATGTTCATGTTTTAGAAAACTTTAAGCAGACGTAAAAGCCCTGTCATTGCTGCAGTTTGCCCAGTCAGTTTTAGAGTTCTACTTTCCCCAGTTTCTACAAAAAAACAAAATATAAATATATATATATATATATATATATATATATATATATATATATAAAATACATATGTACAAATACACTGCTCACTCAAAGTCCTTACATTTAACCAGATACAAAAATGCTCACTTAAAGTAAAATTACCTACTAGAAATTAAAGAAATCATTTTAAATTTAAAATAAAATAAAATAATAAAAAACACTGTTCACATTCTCCATCCACCACATTTAAAAAAGTACATTCACTCATTATATACACACATACCGCCCCACAAAGCAACATTTCTTACCATACCTCTTAGCTATCCGCTGATTTTTCAGAACTTTCCTGACTTTGCCTCTTCTTTTTGCCCAGTCCTCATAAAACTTTTGATTTTCCATGAAAACATTGAGGATCATAGTGTCGCAATAATGCCATACATTAAATTTTCATACTTATTATTGTTCAAAAAATGTATGTTACTGCAAAACCTGATGTTCTATTAACTTTGTAAGTGAATTACAGCAGTATCTAAAAACTTCACTTATTGTTGGCCTTTCCTCCAATTACTTTTGTGGATTTTCTAGAATTTTTGAGCAAAGAAATTGAGAGGTATGCACGTAAATTAACCTAAATAAAACAATGGTTTCATTCACAGTAGTACATGCACCAATAATGAAAAACAGTAGGAAAAAAAAAAACAGACTGCAACTAGCTAATCTAAAATGAAAAAGAGTATAGTGCTCTCTGAAATGGATTAATACTTGAAATAAATTATTAGAAAAAAAAACTGACAACATTCATTAAATATATATAACATTTACCTCAGAATTGAAATGCAAAGTCACCGATTTCAGGAAAACCTATATAAACTACTTAATAATACTCAGTAGAAACTTAAGCAAATAACCTACACTATGTGTGTGTGTATATATATATATATATATCTATATATATATATACATATATATATATGTATATATATATATATATATATATATATATATATATATATATATATATATATATATATATATGTGTGTGTGTGTGTAGGATTATGGCATTTGGTCAAAATGCTCAGTGATTGTCATCTGTTTAATTGAACACCTTTGATCAACATATGCAGATAGCTAACAGGTGTGCTACATCAGCAATTCTCCCCAGTTAGGAGAACATTCTGTTTCCCCGGGGATTGTGCAGTATTGAACTTAGTATATATAATTAGCAGCGGTTGTGTGGGGTGTTGCAAAAAAATGATGTTATTTATTTTTTTTTTTGGTTAGTGTGTGGCAAGGATTTTCCTTGCAAATATGCAGTTGCTTGCCATCAATGTTGCTGATCTGCATCCAGGGTAAGTAATTCCATATATATATATATATATATATATATATATATATAAAATCATTCCATATTATTGAACATTCATCATCTTGAATGTGCTTAACCGCATCAGAAGTTATTAAAACTCTTTCGGTCTGCAAGACTATGTACAGTGGGGATCAGGGAATTTACCCTTTCCCCAATGTAGAGTGATCTATGAGTAGTTATATGTAATTGTCTGAGGAGTGGGGGTGCAGGAAATGTTTTTTCATGGTTTTGGCTTTAGATCTTTTGAGTTTGATTGTTACTGTTCAAGATCTGTGTACTTCAATATTTACATATAATATGTATAGATCTATGTCAAAAGACTGACATTTCAAATAGTCAAACTTCATATGGTCGAGACCATATGATCAACTTTCTGAAATGAACAAGACAAAAGAAAAAAAAAATCTAAGTTTTAGCAGGGGGACAAGCCCACCTGCACCCCCACATGTGGGGTGGCTGCTCCTCACAGTCCCTTCATATTATACATACCAGCTTTGAGATCATATTACATTGGGGAAAAGGATGAATTCCCCGATCCCCACTATACTGCAATATCCAGACAAAAGTTTCAACATTTTGGAAATTTAAGTTTGACTTTCTGAAATTTCAATCTTTTGAAGGGGACTATATATATATATATATATATATATATATATATATATATATATATATATATATATTTATAAATATACATAGGTTCATAGGTAAGTACTAGGCTAGCTGCCCTTTTGGGCCATTTTAACCCTAGCCAGTTTCACTTTAGATGCTCAAATTAACGTATCCCATTTGATGTTAGACTGGCTTTATCTATCCTATGGTTGGTAATTATATATCACCCCTAATGAGAGTAACTGGGATCATACCATAATTTGAGGGGACCCATGCATGGGATAAAGCATTCAGGAACTGCCTCTGTCCATTAGTAGCACAGTAGGAAGTCCTGGGGTAAATTTTCAGTTTTGCAGGATGAACTTTATTTTATGTGGCTGGGTAGTCTGCTCCACAGCAGGGGTATCCTCAGAGAGATATATATGCAATATAGAAAATCTCCAATTGTTTGACCTCAACAGCCTATTACATTTTCTATCAATCCTATGTTTCAAACCCATAGCTAATGGTCAGTCAGTTTCAATAGAAAGTGGTATTGTAGAATTCAAATCCATTCTTCTAGGCATTTCTTCTAACTTAATTAAGGTTAGATTTAAGTTAGTCTCTACTTCTAAATCTGTTTTTCACATTTTCTAATTCTTCTTCTAAATTAAATGATGTTGTGAGGTTAATAACCTTCACTGCTGACCTATTTCTATATATTTATTTAATGACAAGGAAATATTGCTCAGAAAATGTAATATCATGCTACATTAAACATTTTATATCCAATTCGTGTAGCTACATTGGTGGAGAATGGTTGTTTATACACCATGATATCCACCAAAGTAATGCATTCCTTATGTGAATGCATATTTTGTAATTTCAATAGATTATTTATTATTACAAAGACATGCATTTGGAGCATTTCTCCCCAGGCTGCTATAAAAAAAATAAAAATTTGTCTGATGAAGAATGGTAGACTATATCTGAGTGATTCTTGGCACTTGTTTGGGTATATGAAAATGAGAACGCCTGGTTGTAACTTCAAACATTACATATTTATACATAAATTCCTTAAAACAATGTCATGCAACTTGTAAGAAAATACCTGCATCCAGTGAAGTTTCCAAAGGTTATCATTCCTGTTATCTGTGAACTTTTAGATCTTATTTTATGCAATAACTATTTTAGACTCAACAAAGAACTATATCACAGGATGTTTAATGTTTGGGAAACAACTGTAATGTATAACACTAATTAAAAGAAGTATATTACTTTGGACTTATATTATATATAAATATATATATATTTTTTTCTTTTTTTTATCTGGTTAGGGAGTGGTGACATTCTAAAATAATTTGTAGCTCATTAAAACCATTCTGCCATTTCTTTTTTATTTTTCGGGCATCTAGTTTAAGACTACTATGACCATTTTTGATGTTATTCATGAAAATATATAAATCTGTGATGTTCAATCTAGATTTTATAGGAAACTTAGCTTTACAAATAATTATTTACTAATAACTACATGACTACTTGCATGCAAGTAGTTGTCATCCAGGATTTGTGAAATAAAATATTACACACATTCAAGCAACCCGAGTTTCTTGACTAATATAGGATAAGGAGAAATTCTCAGTAGAAATAAATATTTTGCAAAACATCTTACTAGATATGGAATATGAAAGTTCCAAGACATTTTGAATGATGTTATTATAAAAAATGTAAATACAATACATATCTGTCATCTGTTGATTGTAAATAAGAATTTTCAGAAATATATACAGAATTTGATGCCTTTTGCATATGTATGCATGTATATATATATATATATATATATATATATATATATATATATATATATATATATATATTTATAAGTCATATTCAACACATCTATGTGTATTTTATACTGCCATTGTAAATTTTGTCCGAATACTACTGTGATAGCAGAAGTGATAATTTTGGACAGTACTACAATATGATAGTTAGATATTATGCAGTGGTGCCATAAAATGAATACCTGTTTTATGCAGCTTTAATTCAGTGAACATTTGTGACTTATGAGGATGGCACAGTGGTGCAACAGATTGTGTTGTCACTTCACAGCAAGGGGTTTGATTCTTGGCTGTGGTGCCTTCTGTGTGGAGTCTGCACATCCTTCCTGTGTTTGCGTGGAGTTTCCACCAGGTGCTCCAGTTTCCTCTCACATTCGAAAGACATGCAGTAGGAGGACTGGACACTCTAAATTGGCCACAGGTGTGAGTGTATGGTGTGCAAGAACTACTGCTGAAGGGATAGCCACCCGATGGTGAAAACCTTGGCTCTAGATGATTGTCACTCTTGAAGTGACACCCCAGCCCCATGAGCAAAAATGGGAAAAAGGGATGTGGATGGATGTATTTGTGTCTTCAGGATTTTTACAGATGATTATATGCTCTGCTATTGCATCTTTAAATGCTGTAAAGTTAATTTTCATGTTGCAAATGTGGCAACATATCAGAGCGTGCTTTTTCACAATTGCTGTCCTTTGGTTTAAAGTTGTGGGACTAAGGGAGAGTGACAGATTCTGAGAAAAGGGAAAATAGACACGTTTCAAGATTTCTACATATTTTCATTTTTATTTGTGCAACTTTGGATGCAGTATATGGAGGTGTGTGTGTGTGTGTGTGTGTGTGTGTGTGTGTGTGTGTGTGTGTGTGTGTGTGTGTGTCTGTGTGTGTGTATGTGTGTGTTTGTGGGTATATGTGCATATCTATCTATCGCTCTATCTATCTTCTTATAAATGAGGTAAACCCACTATAAAAATGTTCTTTTTCATTGGCAAATTGAGCAACCTACCTGCTTAAATGACTTGCTCAGAGTCATACAGTAGGCAAATGAAAATAGATGGAGTCAAACCTTGTACCATGTGCACAGGAAGCAGCTTATTGACAGTTCTGAGCTTTAGACCTTTGCACCAAAAACATAAATATATATATATATGGATCTAGGACATTTCACCGAAAGCACTTTTCACCGAAAGCTCAATTCACTGAAAATACAATTCACTGAAACACATTTCACTGAAAGTTGTATATGGCCTTGTTCCCACTGTAGTGCAACCCTGGAGTTAGTACATATAGTAGGGGGTGTGTAGGGGGCGTAGCCCCCACATATTTTAAATGTTTTGAACTATATACATGCAAACTTGCAATTGCAATATATTACTGTTATCCAAACATGATATATACTTAAAAGTGCCCCCACCCCCCCTACTATATATACTAATTCCAGGGTCGCACTACAGTGGGGAGAAGGCCATATACAACTTTCTGTGAAATGAGTTTCAGTGAATTGTGTTTTCGGTAAATTGTGCTTTCGGTGATTTGTGTTCGGTCATTTGAGTTTTGGTGAAATGTGCTTTCGGTGAAATGTCTTAGATCCATATATATATATATATATATATATATATATATATATATATATATATATGGGTTTACTTCCTATGGTCGACAGTTCATATGGTCGAAACTCATTTGGTCAACGGCTCATTTGGTCGACAACCAGTATTCAAGGCATTTAACAGGGATTTGCCCCCCTCCCCAAAGTTGTGTGACCCTGGAGTTGATATATATAGTTAGGGGTGTGTGGGGGGCACAGCTCCCCACAATGAGGTTCAGCCATATGAACTGTTGACCATATCAAGTAGACCCATATATATATATATATATATATATATATATATATATATATATATATATATATACAGATATAGGGTAGCTAGATGAAGGGCGTTATGGAGCAAGGTATTTTGCACTGTTTTGTGCAAAGATTTTTTTTTAAGTGTCCCTGTGTCTTGGCCTTTAGGTTTTTTACATTATGGGTGGTATTCATGGTTAGGCAGTCCAGAGCTATGTAGTAGGTATTAGCGAGAAGCACTACTACACTTATATGCAAATAAGCTAAGTGCTGGACACTAGCAATGAGTAAGGAAAAGTTAAGGCATTTTGTAAAACACGCCTACTGATGGCAAAAGCATAAAGTATAGAAAGTAAATTGTTAATTAGATACAAAGTAGTGAAAAAGTGGTAAACTTCATTTTCCTTCATATGGTTTTGGATATGTGCATTCATCCTTAAAACTGTAAACTGTTAGGGCAAGTGGCAGAATTCTCAGCTTTTATTATTAATATCGAAAAAAATAAAGGGATTTAATATATTTTATAAAGGTGTATCCATATTTGGACACCTTGATAGTCACACTAAAAAAGAGAAAGGGGATTATAAGATAGTTTAAAAAAGGGGAGACACAACAAAGAGGGGAACACAGAAGGAAAACATCAGGAGGGCTGTCCTGGAGGAGGAAGGAAAGGAGGATAGAATGTTTTTTTTAGGGGATAGATCCCCTTATTTTTTTAAATTGTTTTATATAAGAGGGTAGTTTAGCGGGAAATAGATAAGAAGGTGTAGATGAAAGGATAAGGGAACCCATACCTTACAGCCATAACTTATGTTACAGAACCATACCTCTCAATTTGTAAACATCAAAAATCTGGACAGAGGCCCCTAAAAAGTAGATAGAACTGGCCAAAAATCAGGAAGCTGATTAACATAAAAATTGCATACATAATCATATAACCCCACCCACTCCAATGGAATTGTGGGATACCGACATGATGACTGAAGCCATTAAGTAATAATAAATAAAGGCAGACATTTCAATTTCAGACTTCATATCCCTCAAAAAATACATAATAGTGCAAAACTTGTTATTCTAGAAACTATCTGAGTTTACAAGAGCAATATTTAAAATCTGCCCCTATTTTTGGACCTTTGACCCACCATTATTTTTGGCTTTGTCCAGATTTCTTTAATCGGGCTGGCAGCAATAAGAACAGAACCAGCAACAGCAGAATTAAATAGGCAGAATTAAAACACTCAGGCACAGAATTAAATCTGGCAGGCAGCAATAAGAACAGATCAGCAGCAGAATTAAATCGGGCAGCAGCAGCAAATGCACAAACAACACTCGGGCAGGCAGCAATAAGAACCAGCAAAACAAATGTGAGCAGCAATAAGAAAGCTCTCCTTACTTGGAACAAACAGCAACATGATCAAACCAAAGCTATATTTTAAAATTGTGTGGGCGGACAGGAAGAAGAACAAAACATCTACAACACATGCACAGACGCGCTGCTATGGAACTGCTCGTAAAGAAGTATGCCCTTGAAAAAACATATTTTTTTATTAAAATTATTAAAGTAGACAGTCCCAAAAGTGCTGCCCAGGGCTGACCCCCCCCCCCCCCCAGCTATGCCACTGAGGATACTCTCTTACCAACAAGGTACTTCAAGGAAAGTCATGAAGGAACAGTCTCAAAAGTTTTAGCAACTTGTCAGATAAGACAAACTTTCTTAATTAACTTAAAACAATGCCAGGTATTAAATACAGTAAAGACAATACAAACAACCAGTCTGCTACAAAAACATCCACCACACAAAGCAGCATCAACCATTCTAATTGAATTTAAAGAAAAGAAAACAAACTGAATACTTATAGTATGTATGGGCATGTGGACTTCAAACCCTTTGTCTCCTTTTTTCCTGTTCATTCTTTAAAGATTCCATTTGTTATTATACTACTCTGTAATCCTCAGACAGGTATGACAGTTCCCTGTACATCCAGAGGTACACATTGCAGAACTCTAGCCTTCCCTCGCTAGGGTTTCCACCATATCTCTCTCTGTTGAAGTAAAATTGTGCATGCATTATAGGCGCATATGTTGTTGTTCAGTCAGATTAATAATATAGGTCTTGATTTTAATTTATGATTTTTCTACAGTATTATTGTTCATTTTGTTGTGAATTCAATATTTGCTTTAAAGTGTTTTCCAAGAATAAATGTAATTTGCATAACATTCCTTCTAGACAAGTAAGGTTAAATGTTGCATACATACCTAGCACAAATATCATACACAGATTTTGTCTGTTTTGGTTTCAGCTACCCAGGGATTTAAATTTATAGTGTAGTACTAGTATTCATTTAGCCTGATATTGTAAATATAACTGAATAATTACCACATCAAAAACAGGGAAGAAGTTACAACTTAAACACCAAGAAAGGCAGAACCCCCCCCCCCCAGAAAAAAATGGCTAACTATGGCTGAAAAGAAACCGCAAACACTTTTAGCATTCTTGTTGTCTTTAATTTATCACTAAGAACTTCATCAGAAAAATTATAAAACACTCACATACCCCTTAATAAATGTAAGGGGTGTGTGGGTGTTTTATTATAATTTTTCTGATGAAGTTCTTAGTGATAAATTAAAGAGAACTAAAGTGCTAAATGTTTTCATGGATTCTTTTCAACCATAGTTCGCCATTTTTTTTCCGTGTTTTCAAGAACTACAACTTCTTACAGCCCAAGTAATGCACAATTACCACACTCACATCTTCACAAACATCTCCAGTTTTTGAACTTTATTTGGAAGTTTGGATCCTTGGTAGTGCAAGCACACCACTTCCAATAGTTACAAATCCATGTTACTTGTCATGAGCTTCAGGAGGCAGGCAGTCAGGCAATGTCTCACAAAGCTCATGTCATCACGCACGCCTGTCCTGCACATTGATGGTGTTACAGGATATAATGGCAATGCATGATGACATCAGCCACAACTTAAAACTGTAAATAAAAAAAAAAATAAGGAATTAGAGGGGCCACTCGGAAATTCGTGGCACCCCATTATTTTGTTCTCAGAACTAGTAAATACAGAGGAATTCAGTATGGTTGAGAAATATGTGAACTACCTTTTGACTTTACAGTTCTTCCCTCGCAAATTGTCATGCAATGCTCAGAAACTGTTCCAATGTACTGTTTGCTTGCACCCGTAACAAAAATATCATCTTTGTAGTCGTTGGTCAATGTAGCCCAGGTGCAATATGCCATGCTTCACTCTAGCTCTTTCTAGTATGATTTGCAACTGCAAGGCCATTTTCCATATTTTTTCCTGAGACAGTGGTGTACATTGTAAAATGCAGAGTCCATGCCACAGCAGCGCCTGACATTAGAAATCAGATACATTTACTGCAGAAGTATTTGACATATTTCTGCTAAGACAGTATTTTAGCTAAGCTATATAGAGATCCTTTGTCAGTCTATGAAAACTGCATCTCTCACCTTTGTGAATTTCTTATCATATGATAATCCCATTAATCTGCTCAGTTTTACTACTAAAATTGATTTCAGCAAGATAAATGATTTCAGAAAACACAGCCTGTTTATAATATATCACAGCAGCAGCAGATAGAATATCTACTGTTGTTTACAATAAAATATAAAACGGCTGCCTAAATAAAGTGAATAATATTATGACCTAGAAAATGCAGTTATTTATTTTTGTCTTTTATGCCAGTTACGATGTATTACAATCTAGGAAGATCAAATCATTAAAAATAGAAGCACTGATTGGTCAGGTTATCTTTTCTCCATGATTACATTTCACATTTACTCACAAACAAATAAACAATAACTGTATTCAGAAGAAATGTGTTCATGAAAATATTATGGAATAAATGGGCACAATTTTTAATGCATGCTAAGAAAAAAATAACAATAAATCAATGTGTATACAAAGTGAGACATTATAACTTACCATTTAATAATGCATTGTAATTTAGTATGGTTTGATCCTCCAAGTTTCTTCTTCAAATGCCATCACACTCAATTGTTTGTTATGAGGCTATCATAGTTTTACAGTGTTTGCTGTTTCATTAACATGAATTAAAATGAAATACCTAAAAATATTTAGTTTTACTGTGGTTGGATGCTTGCTGCCAAGTTAGAGTACTGTCTTATCTCACTATGCAAGCAGTTCAGAAAAAAATAATTAAGTACACAATATACACAAACCTGGATTTGTCAAATTATAGAACATTACAGGTTTCACAAATATACATTGCTTGGTCTATAGATAGTGTTATTTTTTTTCTTACAGTTAGTGAGATTGATGAGATTCTTATTTAGTTTTAGAAAATGGTCTTAAAGAATCAACAAACCTCATTGTATATTTTACACTCCAAAGGGGTGAATTAGCATATTTGGAGAGCCCATATTAACGGCTGCCATTTTCTTTCTGCTCATTAACTGTTTCTTTCTGTCTCTCAAAAAAAAAAAAAAAAAAAACAGTGGAGCAAAAAAAGTACATGTATAAGGAGCCAAATTCTTCTGTTTGCACTTTTTCTGACCATGTTCTGCTATTGTTTTAAGCCATAATTTGTAAGAGAAAAAAAGTCAGATCACAAGTAACTGCAGCAGTGTCAGTTACAAAGAGTGTCAGTGTATTTGTGACTGTTTGTGTACCTGGCTGTACACAGTCAATAACAAGGCCACATCTGTTTATGTTGAGAGGGTAGTTGCAGTGGTTTCACTGTATGTGTCCAATAGCAAAGAGCTAAAATATATCACTGTGACTATTTATATATTTATTCATACATTTGATAAAATAAACCCTGTGTGTGTGAGAGAGAAAATGTATTTGTATATGTGTGTGAGCCCGTGTGTCTATGCCTCTCCATTAATGTGTGTGGGTGTGTGTGTGTGTGTGTGTGTGTGTGTGTGTGCGCGCGCGCAGAAATTATAACTTTTATTTTGGATTTAAGATACTTCCTTCAACAGTGATTACATATCCTACACCAAATAAAAAAAATATGCAGGTAAACTATTTTACATCATATTGATATATAGTTTGGAAATAATTTGTAAATAATAGTTATTTTGAAGTATTTTAGCAGTGAGGTGATTTTTGTCATGTGACTTAAAGCTATTTTAAACTGCCTTTACTATTAAATGTCTTCTTGACCCAGCTGATTTTTTTTCATAGTGGTTTTGGTATTTAAGTCTTTGTTAGCCTGTTTTGTCTTGTTTTTTTTTTTTTTCTGAAAGATAAATAGACATAGAGACAGTTATGTAAATAAAAAAACATAAAACAAGTTAACATTTTCTAAGCAGAATAATACCCCCCAGCATAGGCACTATATGGAAAGAAAGTATCTTAGTGGGTTGGAGAGGCCTGATATCACAAGTGTCAGGCATGACAATACAGGTGAGTGGGTTGTTAATTCCTTGTAACCCCACCCTGTCACTCATTATTGATTGTTTACTGATACATGATCTGTGCTTTTAGTTATTCCTTTTTATCCAGCTATATAATATTCCAGGCATCGTGGAGCTTTGTAGCTGTACATCTAGTCCCATATTGCTTACTAGACACTTATTCAGAAACTTTGTAAAACATGTTTTGAACTGGACAGGACTTCATTACACAAAGACTGTGTAATGTCTACTTTTTCTAAAAGGAAGAACAATAACTATAAAAATTAAGCTCAATAAACCTGAGCAATGTTTTACTCTATTTCACACGAGTCACAGTTAACATATTGCAATAATACAAATGTGTGTCACATGTTTCAGAGGAATTTTCTTATGTTTGGCTTGTGGATTTCATTACAGAGGCTGCATGTTCATGATTAAAATAGATTAAATAGATTAGAATAGATTAAAATCAGGCGGACGTAAGCGCACTAATATAGAAAAAAGTGTGTAAGCTAAACTTGGAATGTAGGTTTTTCATAATTTCTGGAGTAATTCATTCTGACCACGTTTTTTTTTAAATGTGCACCTCAACCTCAGAAGTCCTGACAAACTGCATCAGATATGCTGGGTTAGATTTAAGGCAAATATCTTATATTGAAAGGTAAATTAAATCAAACAAATGGAACAGTAAATTCAAGGCAAAATGAATCCAGGATGGTGCATCCTACTGAAAATACACACATTACAACAAAAGTACACTGATGCACATAGAGTTTCAAGGAAGCAAAGGTAAGTGATCATAACAACAGAGGGCTAGCAATTCTCATGCCCAGAATTCTTGAGAAAAGAGTTGGGAAGAACGGCCCTGATATTTGTAAATTACTACATATGGTTTGGACAGCTACATCAGAACATCATTACCAAACATGAATAACAATCTGAAAAAACTGTCACCATTTATTCTTGACATTGAAAACGGAGATGCAGTATGAAGAAAGTTCTATGTTGTCCACAGTTCCTTTATGTTTGGACAAATGTGACCTATAGACCTCCTTTCAAGTTCCAGCTTTAGAAGGAAAGATATTTGGAAGGGGAATTCGAATGAGAGGCCCTAGGATCAAAGTAAGCAAACTACTGCAGAAAAAAGTTTAGGATTCCTGTGTGAGCTTACTACCTAGGACATTTTTGTATCTAGGTCTGGCCTAATTAATGTTCTAACGAATGGGATGTTTGACATTCTCTGTTTTTTCAACTATTTGTACTTTGTGAGATCAACAGACATTGTATTTTTCCAGTGGGTGTTTGATTTGGATTAGACGGCGTGGGATGGTGTATGCTTTTATGTAACTTGCTTGCCTCAATAATTACTGAATAACTGACTGTACCTTATCCCTACTGGGTGGTTAGTACACGCTCCCCATCAGATTAGCCAGTAGCCAAACCCTCAAAATATTGTCCCCCACTTACTCCTTATCCACTCACTACTACAACTGCCTTTTCCCCCTCCACTCCACCTTTCTATATCCCTGTGAATACACCCTCACACATTTCATTCTAATCCTCTCCTCTCAAACTTATTAACCATCTCTCTTCTTACACATCCTTCTCACTCACCTCATACTCTGTCTCCCACCATGCAAACAAAATCTGCCTATGCTCTAATACCCTTATTTCTAAGCCTAATCCTCTTCTGCTTACTCTACCTTACTAGTCTCCCACAGTTTCAGCACTCCCTTCCCTTTCATACAACTATGATTTACATTAAACAAGACTTTCCCTTTACAACCCAAGCCTCCCCCCACCTCTACAAACATAATGAATCTTTTCTATTTCAAAGGAAGCTCTTCCTTACCCCTAGTGAACCACTTCCCATACCCACCAAACTCACCTCATTAGGTTCCAATATCTACACCTATGACTCATTAGAAAATAGATACCTATCCATACTCTACTCAAAATTTATCACCCTCCTCCTCCGTTCTGGAGACATACACCCTAACCCAGGGCCTTCATACAACTCCCCCTCTAAACCACATTCACATATCCTCACCTGCACCACAAATCTCTTATCCTTGCCACACTTAATGCCAGAAGCCTTTTTAATAAAATACCTTCCTTTCATGCCTGGATCTCTCATAACAAACCTGATATGGTCTCTATCACAGAAACCTGGCTAAACCACACATAAAAGATACCGAAATTATGCCCCCTAACTAAAACTTATAAGAAGTGACAGACCCCAAAAGAAATGTGGAGGAGTAGCCTTACTCTTCTCCTCCTTCTTAACAGTAACACCCTATACTAAGCCCAAACCCTCATTTGACACCATCGAGCTAATCCTCGCCCTTCTCAAAGTAAACAATAATAAAACTTTATGCATTGTGCCACCCTGTACATTCCTCCTGGTAATAATATCCCTATAATGGAAGATATTCTTGCCTGGTTCACTTCCAACATAAATAGTGAGACTATAATCCTAGGTAATGTCAACATAAACTGGTCTTCCATTGACTCATCTACCCCTTCTCAAAGCATCAACCTATATCAGTTCACACAGCTAATCAAAACCCCTACTAGACCAAATAAAGATTAGACCACAGGTAGCATCCTTGACTGGATACTAGTCTACCACCCAAACTGAGTTTCTGATAGTGGTACTCTTGCAGACTCCCTTAGTGACCATCTCCCTACCTACATATGCCATTCCCCCTCCACCATCTTCTTTCAACACAGACACATTACCACCCACAACATGCAAAACTTCAACCCTCTAATTTTCTCTAATACCTTAAAACAGATATACTGGAACCCTCTAATGTCCCTCCCTTTAGATGCCGCATTCTCACATTTCCATAGAATTTTCACTGATATACTTAACCACTTCGACCCCAGTAGAACCAAAAGACTCAGATCCAAAACAGCCCCCTGGCTAACTAAAGACACAAAATTACTTATGCATCACCGAGATAAAATCTGGAAATACTACCAAAAATGCAAAACTCCCAACTCTCTTGCCGAATACAAGCAAATGCAAAATCAAGTAAAAAAAACAAATAGCCGCTGACCGCAAATCCTACTACCTTAAACTTCAAAATAATCATAAAAACCAACCCCAGAACATTTTGGAATAGTATTTAATCAATATTATCCCCAGGCAAAAAAGACAACCCTTGCCCTGACCCAGACACATCAGACCTCCACCTAGCTACCCAATTTAACTCCTTTTTCATTGACTCCATAGGCAAACTCACCTCTTCTTTCCCTAACAACATCCCCCCCCAACTTAACTGATAACAAAAACTTAATATCCATGAACCCTAAGTCCTCCCCTTTTACTCTCAAATCCATTCATACCCACACTACAAAAAAGCTCCTACAAAAGTTAAAACCTTGCTATAATGCCCCAGATTACATTCCATCCAAATTTATCCAACTAGCTGCTGATGGCATAGCCCTTCCAATCAGCATCCTAATCAATCGCTCCATTCAGGAGTCCTATGTATCATACCTCTGGAAAAAAGCCTTCATCATCCCCCTCCATAAAGGAGGTACAAACTGTTCAGTCTCAAACTTTCACCCTATTGCTATCCTATCCCCTATCTCTAAGATACTCAAAAAATTTATTCACCTCCAACTATTACCCTACCTATTGGACAACCAACTCCTAACTCCTACCCAACATGTGTTTATATCAGGACATAGCACCACCACTGCCCTTCTTTCCTTCCTCGAAATCATTAACTCTGCTCGTGACTCTAGGAGCATAGTTTCTATGCTCCTCCTCGACTTATCTAAAGCTTTCAACACTGTCTCTCATGTGCTTCTACTTTCTAAACTCTCCCATCTTAATCTCTCCTCTTCATCTGTCAATGGTTCTCCAGCTATCTCTCAGCCAGGGAACAAGCTGTAAAATAGAACTACTGCACTTCCTCTTTCCTTCACACCCCAACAGGTGTACCCCAAGGCTCTATTTTGGGTCCTTTACTATTTAACATTTTCATCAATGATTTCCACCAAAAGATCCCCAATGCTAAACTGGTGCAATACGCAGATGACTCCACTATCACCTACTCAGCCAAAAACTCTTCCTTTACTAATACACATTACGCAAGAAGCCTTATCCTCCATTGAGTCCTGGATGCTTGACAATCACCTAGCTCTAAATGCCTCCAAATCTAAAATAATGATCTTTACCCCTTCTAGACATACTGATGCTGACAAAGCATCCTTCTCTATACTTAGCCTAAACCAAACAATTATTGAAATAGTTCTCCATACAAAACTTCTGGGCATTCTTATCAATGACCAGCTAAAATTTGATATCCACCTACAAACCAATATTAAAAAGACTCATCAAAAACTTGGTATGCTTTATCGACACAGGCACTACCTTTCTCTTCTAGACAACTCCTATCTACCACCTACCTCCTACCCTCCCTTTTGTATGGAGCTCCGCTACTCTCTAACCTCCAATCATCCAAATTTCAAAGTTTGCCACAGGATCCAAATCCTCTACTCACCATTGCAACTCCCTACATGCTCTGAATTGTTTGGAACTCCCAAGCTACCTAAATTTCATTCAACTAACTACAGCACACAAGCTAATTTTCAAACCTTCTAACTGTCCATCACTCTCCTTTTCCCTAAAACGTCACCAGTTACATAGAACACTTAGATCCACAAATCAGAACCTCTTAGAACTTTACAAGCCTTTACATGCACCAGGGCAACTTCTACTATCATTCTCCCTTGCCAGGTTATGGAACTCTCTTCCCCCTTACATTAGAACTATCCCTAACCTACCATCCTTTAAACCATGCTCCACTCTCACCTCTACTCCCTCTGGGAGTGCTCCAATACCCATCCTACCTGATTCCTGATACCTATCCCTATTCTATTCTACTCTAATCTCTGCCACTGCTTCAATTCCTCTCTCTAAAATTCCTTTGCCTAAATACATGTAGTGTATTAAATGAACATAAATTTATTGTTTTTGCTAATATCTTATAAGTGATTGACTCAGCTTATATATTTCAAGATATGTACAATCTTGCCTTGCTGTATATTGAATGTTAAACTGTTGTTCTCATATGCTGTACTAATACATTGTATATTGTATGTTGTCTTTCTGTCGGGAGCTTTTCTCCTTGGGCCTCTATTGAAAATGGGCTACCTTGGCCCAATGGACTTTCCCGGTTAACAAACTGAAATAAATAAATAAATAAATTAAAACACTCCAGATGTAGATAAATTCCAGTATAACTGACATCATAATATACCTTGGTGGCAAAACAAATCATCTTGGTTTCCTGTATCTAATGTAGCTGCGGTTCCATTATTTTTGTATTTTTTTATACTCTTTTGTTTGGGGAGTCTCATCATAAAGATATATTATAGTACATTTCTGAATCAAAAGGAGTAAGAAAAAAAAACTAACAATAAGCCATCATGGCTGGGACAATAAAATAAATTGTGAAACTCTAACAGTGTTATGATAGAGAAAACCCTGCTCATCAAAAAAATGTAGAAAAGCATAGTAGCACAAGTCATTGGTCAGTTGGAACATGGAAATTTCATGCTATATTCATCCGTAATTAACAAGGTGAGGAAAGGTCCAGGTTATTGTGTTGACCCATATGTACTCAAAAACTATGTTTTTGTTTCTGTTAACCAGGTGAGTAGACGTATCCATAAAACTCTTTCTATCACAGACCCTTTTCAGAAATATGATAGTCTGTGTCACTTGCAAAGAGAGTTGGGCATAACTCACTCTGTGATAGCAGGTGTCTAACTGGTAGAATCTTTTCTTCATAGCTTCTTGTTCTGGCATTCGTTCCTAACCTCTGTTACTGTCTTTGGGGAGCTTTTATACCCTGCCTGTGCACATGTTATGCAGTTACACATACTTCCTTTCCCCTCTCAAAACATTGTTGTTGTATCTTTCGGCTTTTCCCAGCTAGGGGTCGCCACAGCAGAACTCCGGTCCGCTAATGATTGGCAGTAGATTTTTACGTACTGAGTTGCCAGCCCTGATGCACAACCTTCAACGAAGGTATGCTCATTCACACATGTCTCCACACAGAAGACGCTTTAGCTGAGAATTGAACAGGACAACATCTTACTGTGAGGCTACAACACTATCGCAGCACCACCACCGCAGTATTATATTGTTAATTTTTGTCAAGTCAATGTCAAATCACTGCAAATGTATGGATAGTTTTCCTTGGGAATTACCTTTACATCATTGATCCCAATATGGGCGAAATGACTTCTGCGAATACCGAAGTGCGAACATCTCCAATGTCGAATTCTGAATAAGCGAACAACAAAACCACGCCCCTTTTTGACCCATGGTAGCAATGGTGTGGAGGTGTGGCACGGCCGGAAATGTCGAATGTCAAAATATTTTCGACATTTAAAATTTTTCATGGTTTTGGTTCGCTTAAATGAGTCGATTAAGTGGCCGGTCGACGAAGTGTGATCGACGATATAAAGGTAAACCTTTCCTTGGTTGCGTTCTGCCATAATTCTATAGGAAGGTTTTTTTTTTTTATCATTGAATATCTGTTATAAATCCTTCATGACCATTCTTCCAAGAGTGATTTTTCAAAATATTTCTTGACTGTTTGTAGTTTCATTACTGATTACTGATCAAAGCAAGCTGACATGTCTATTTCTGTTTCCTCTTCTTTAAGAATAAATTTGCAATTTTTACCCATTTTTGGGATCACTGTTTTCTTCATGTTACAGTTCAAATCCATTTTGAGACTACAATGTTTAATCTTGATAAGCAGACATCTCAGATCATCTTCACTTTCTGCCAACAGTGGGGTATCATCACTGCAGGGAAGACTGGTGATAATTTTATATCTAATTTGCACACCTCCATTTCCTTCATACAATCCTGCTTGTGTGATGATGTGTTCTGTATATACATTAAACAGGTATGGGGTAAGTATACATCTGTTTTTTTCCCTTGTTCTGTCTGAACTGTTGCTTCTTGATTGATGAAAAAAATTGTTCATCAGAACTAACAGTTAATATAATATGCCCATGTTGCTCTGTGTGGCACAGAGGCTTTTATGATTTATGCAGTCAATCGATTTGCTATGACCAAGGAATGCATGTATTTTTTTTTTATCTTTTTAGGACTATATCTAACATTCCTAGTAATGCCTCCTGTTCCCCACTGTCACTCATCTCATCAGGATAAAATAGACAAGTCTTTGTGGGTTCCATTCAAGCAGCTTTATTATGTACAAACACATTAGGATTGAGGCTTAATAACTTTAACTTAGATAAACTTATAAACAAAGTAGTTATTACACACATACATGCTCACTCTCTGGCTGCACTCAGAAAATGGCACTGAAACTAGCACGTGCTTGCTATTTATATGCATGTTCCATCTTAAAATGTGTCTTAAAGATACAGCACACACACTCTATGCTACATCCTCCCTGTCTGAGAAATAAGTCATGCAATATTGATGACATCAGTCGACATGCAATCAATACAAGTAATTCTTTGTCATGCAATTATACAGAACTATATACATATATACAATCAAGTCCAGGTTGCTTTGTATTTCCCACTAGGTCTGGTAATATGACCCAAATCATGTGACATAAAAAACAGAATGAGGTCTAGCAACTGGGACTGTCTCTACAGAATGTTCATCCTTAGGGACATCAGGAACATCATCAGGAAAGGAAGTAGAAGTTAAGACACATTCTGCAACAGGAACACTATCTGGATTGTTCTGAGATCTAGCGTCTGTATCACAGGAACAAAGCTGTGATATCAATTCTGGTACAGGAAGAAAATGTCTGCGATTTCTCCTGTACTCCACATCCTCAGATTCTACATAGTAGGATCTTTGCTCGGTACATATACCTGTTACTTGACCAATCTGGTCAAAACCTTTCGCTTTTTGTATACTCACTGTCTCTTCTTTCAATGGATGAAGAAATCTGCTCAATTTATCATAGATGGACTTCTGGAAAAGAACACTTTCTAAATAATTGAGCTCTAATTGTTCTGTTGTTCTTAGCTTTAGGTGTAAACAAGCTGGAACTAATAAGCAATGTTGTTCTGGTTTGCCTGGATAGAAGTCTCTGAGCAGGTGAGCCAAGTATATCTTCACAGGGTATGTTTCTGAGATTAAGTAAATTCAAAAAGACATCAGTATTATCACACTCTGACCATTCAAGTAATTGCTTTGTACTCTGCACTGCACGTTCAGCTAGCCCATTTGACTGCGGGTATTCAAGACTGCCTGTAACATGTATAAAGTCCCATTCTCTTGCAAATTTCTGAAACAACTGACTAGTATATTGAGTACCATTGTCAGAAATAACTTTGTGTGGACTACCATGGACTGAGAAAGGATGTTTCAACTTGGTGATAACAGTCAACTTGGTGATAACAGTAGTGGATGTTAGGTTAGGTAGTAAGTCAATGTAAAACCAACTTGAATAAGAGTCTACCAACACTAAGTAATGCTGATTGCTCCGCTCTAATATATCAGTGGCTACTGTTGACCAAGGCAGTTCAGGAACTTGACTTAGCTGAAGTGGTTCTTTTTGCAAATGCAGTTTAGTACTACTGCATACTGAACAAGAAGAAAGAACTTTGTCAATGTCTTTTACTAGAGAAGGCCAAAATACTAGTTCTCTCTCCCTTCTTTTGGTAGATTCAGAACCTGGGTGACCACGATGCAAAATCTGGATATATTCATATTGTAAGAAAGCAGGAAGAGCAATTTTAGAACCTTTGAAAATAATGCTATCTTCCATCAAAATATCATCTCTGAAAGGAAAATAGGTTTGCACTTCAGGTGGTACACTAGATTGCTTTGATGGCCATCCAACATTAATGTAGTGATTGAGCTTTTGCAAAATTGGATCAGTCTTTGTATGATTTCTCAGCTCATTAAGTCTCACGGTAGGAAAATTACGCACTTCCATGACATCAAAGTGAAAATTCTCTGAATGAAGCTGTTCCGTTGTATTTCTGGATGATATGGATAAGGTATTAGCCAGATAAAGTTGTTTGCTTTTTGTATAAACCATTTTGAATTTGTACTTTTGCAATTTGAGCATCATTCTTTGTAATCTCACTGGAGCTGAATGCATAGGTTTCTTTAAAATAGTAACTAAAGGCTGGTGATCAGTTTCAATTTGAATAGCTCGACCACAGATATAATCATGAAACTTTGAACATGCAAATACTATTGCTAAACGTTCTTTCTCAATTTGAACCTATTGCATTTCAGTTTGTGTAAGCATTCTAGATGCATAAACTACATGTCTGCCCTCTTGAAGAATAACTGCGCCAAAACCAAATTTTGAAGCATCACAGGAAAGAGTGACTGGTTTATTGACATCATAGTATGTTAATGTGGGTGGGGTGGCAATTTTCTGCTTAAGGTCTTGAAATGTTTTCTGGTGCTGTTCCAACCAAGACCATGTAACATTTTTGCGCGTCAGCTCTCTCAAAGGTGCTGTCAGCTCAATGAAGTCTAGTATAAACTTGTCTAAATAGTTGACCATGCCAAGAAAATGTTGTAGAGCTTGAACATTATCTGGTATTGGCATCTCAAGAATGGCTGCTTGCTTGGACAGGTCTGGTCTCAAGACAGTGCTGGTAAATAAATGACCTATATATGTAACTTCTGGTAGTCTGAATTTGCACTTTAGAGGATTAAGCTTTAAGTTCACTTCATGTGCTCTGTCTAGAACTTTTTTAAGATTTCTGTCATGCTCTGCTTCACCATTGCCTCTAACCAATAAATCTACTATTATAGCACAGGGATAACCTGAAAAAAGTTGCTCCATTGCACGCTGAAAGATTTCACTTGCAGAATTAATTCCAAATGGCATCCTTACGAATCTATATCTGCCAAATAGGGTATTAAAGGTAGTCAATAATGAGGATTTGTGATCAAGCATCACTTGCAAAATTAACTTTTTGCATCCAAGACAGAAAAAACAGTGGCATATGGTATTAGGGCTGTGACTTTGACTGTATGTATTGGATGATGTGGACTCTTTAATGCTTTGTTCAAATCTCTTGCGTCAATACATATTCTGATTTCATCTGAGCCTTTCTTGTGGGCTGCTACCATGAATGACACCTATTCAGTTGATGTTGTAACTGGACAAATTACACCTTGCTGCACCATTTTATCCAACTTGGCTTTGACTTTATCCTGCATAGCAATTGGAACTTTTCTTGTTGGTCTGACCACTGGACTGACCTCTGGGTCTAACTTCATAGAATACACAACTGGAAGTTTGTCCAACTTGTCATTGAAAACATCAACATACTCTGAGAAAATGGCTTCAGAAAAATTGGAACTACGATATATGCTTATATGATGAACTTCTTTGGTAAAAGAAAGCTGATTCATTCTTAAACTGTCTCTGAGACCCAATAATGACTGCACAGGTCTGCAAACTACATAGAATGACAAGTTGTAACAGTTCCTAGCCACATAACATGAAAGCACTACTGAGATTTCGGTTTGAATGTCTTCACCTCCATAAGCAACCAGTTTTGCATAACTAGCCACATTGAATTGTTCACCAGCTCTCACCTTAGCAAATGTGCCTGCTGACATGACATTAAACTTTGAACCAGTGTACTTTGAGCTCGGTGGATTTACCATTGATCTGGACAGTACAAAACACTTAGTTCCTTGCCAACAAATTCACTACATCAGCTTTTTCACCAATTACTAATACACCGTCTACATAGAAAGTAGAATTGCAGCTCTCTATATGATCAACTTGTTTTTTCGAGTGACCCTCCTTTATAACTGTGTGAGGTTTACTTTACTTGATTTGCAAAACTTTTGAAAATTGTTCCATTTTTTACACTTATGGCATTGCTGACCAAATGCTAAGCATTTCTCTGTTATAGACTCATGATTGGAATCACAATTGTGACAGTTAACAATAAACCTGGATTTCAGTTTTGCTGACTCACCCTTGTACTGCACTGAGCATGCTTGTTTGTTAGAACTTGCTGGAAAACTATGTGGTTTCCCAGGAGAACCTGCAGGGGCTGTAGCTGCCATGTGCTTAGGCCTGCTTCTGCTAACCACGTGTTGTATGCTGTCTACAGTTGTCTGGGGTCTGCTGAAACCATGCTCTTATCACTTGCTAGCATACTTATGTGGCTTTCTGTAAGTTCATGGATTTGACAAATCTCAATAGCTTTACTCAATGTTAAATCACTGTCACGAAGCAAAATCTTTCTCACAGCAACACTATTAATACCACACACAAGCCTGTCTTTTATCAACTCATTTTTTAAGTCACCAAACTGACAAATCTTTGCTTTGTTTACCAGGTCAGTAATATAAGCTGCAAATGTTTCCCCTGGTTTCTGATCTCTTGTGTAAAACAAATGCCTCTCTAATGTAATATTTGTCTGGAGGTTACACATTTCTCTGAATTTGCGCTTCAAATACTTGGGGTCTTCCCTTGATTCAGCCTGTACAATATGATGATTTTCACCTTCTCCATCATATATTGCTGGTGCATGCACAAATTAATGCTCCATTTCAATGGCCTCTGACCCAACTAGGTTTAACAAAATGAATGCCCTGGTGTGTGCATCGTTGTCAAAATAAGCTGCTTGTAGAAATATATCGTACTTTTGCTCAAATATTCTCCAATTCTCTGCAATATTCTGATCAAATACAAGTGGTGAGGGTTTTCAAATTCAGTCCGCCATACTAACATATACCAGTGGAGGTTTTTTGCAAGTATGCATGAACACACACACTTATACATATGCCAGAAATGTATGCCAATATTTTCAACTTTGCCCAATAGCACAACAAGCCTCTGAATAACTGAACTTTGCAAAATAAGTCTCTCAGGCACTGTAATAATCTTAAAATTACTGTACTGTAAAGAAATCACCTCTTATCAGTGTAAGGAACATTTCCAAATAACTGCACTGTGTGAATAAACTGGACAGAGAAAGCTCAGAGTAACAAACATTTCAAAGTAACTGCACTTTGAGAATAAACAGTACACAGCACACTGAAATCTCCCCCAGAATGGTGGTACTTTGCTAGATAACTTTTTTACAGTGCAAGAAACACTCTGTAATGGCAGCACTTTGTGAATAGACATGTTCAGCACAAGTAACTTTTTGAAATGACTGTATTTTGACTATACTTCATGAAACCATTGCACTTTGCACATAAATAAACTCATTGGAATACATGCACAGTAATAAGCACACACTTTAAGCACTTTGCACACTTTGAGATACTTCAAATAACTCTAGTTATGCCCTGAATACAATGTGAAATAGTAGTTATGCCAAAACACAGTACTTTATCAAAAAACATATAGTCACCTTGCTTTGTTTATGCTGAATGTACTCTTTTTGCCCTTTATTATATTCATTTTGCTCATTTAATCTCTTTTCATGGCCATTGTTCCTTTCTTGTGGTTGTTTTACTCTAAACATGCCCGTTTTGTTTTAAACATGCTCATTTTGCTTTAAACACTCTGTTTTTTGCAATTCTGAGGTAATTCCAAACCCTTTATGTGCTTTCCTGATAATCATTTTATCAAATATCTGAATTTCAAACATTTTGTTTAATTAATAAACCTTGTCTGCCTCTCACTTGTTTAATAATGTAGTTTGTGCCCTTGTAATGCTCTATTTTATCTTTTTTATAAAATAAACTGTTTGTGCAAGTTTTCATTACCTTTGGTTCATTTCTGGCCCTTTTTTTGTGCTAGTTTCTCTTAGTTTACCTTCACTGTTAACTCTGCACCTCGTAGCTCTGAAAAGCTGTCTCTGGAATCCTTGATCTGACACCATGTTGCTCATCTAGTTAAGATAAAATAGATGAGTCTTTGTGGGTTCTGTTCAAGCAGCTTTATTATATACGAACACATCTGGGCTCAGGCTTAATAACTTTAACTTGGATAAACTTATAAATAGACTAGCTATTACACTCATACATGTTCACTCTCTGGTTGCACTTTCAAAATGGCACTGAAGCTAGCACGTGCTATTTATTTATATGCATGTTCAGTCCTTGAAATGCTTCTTAAAGATACAGCGCACACACTCTATTCTACACTCACTATTTCTTGAGTCCCGCTTTCAATTTATGTAGTTTATGTTTCAAGTATGGTTGTAATGTCCACTGAATCATCATAAACAAGAATCTTGCTTGCATGTGAAATTAGAGCAACTGTGTGACAATTTCCCTAGTCAGCTGGATTACCTTTTTCAAGACTAACATAAGCAAAGACCTTTTTCAGTTAGTTGGCCATGATACTGTCTTCCAAATTTCCTAGCAGAGACTTGTAACCACTGTAACAACTGCTTTCAAGTGTTGTAATACTTCAGTGGGAATGTCTTACATTAACATGTAGCATGTGGTGGCATCTGTATCATGCACACCCAAGTGCCTTACTGCCTTTATAAAAGTGGAATCTGTAGTTTTTTTCTTCTTCAGCTGAAATTTACTTTTAGCAGTTTATTCATGATAATGGCATATTTTGCACTGTGTTTTAATATAAAATAACTTCCTCAACATTTTTAAGTAGCTGATTATTTTGCAGGATTATCCATTTTTAATGATGTGAAATATTCAGGGTAATCATTTAGATATGCTTTTGTCAAACTGTTGTGTACTAATGTATAGCCATGTTGTCAGATCTGAGTTGCATAAATTCAGTGTCATAGGTCAAGAGCTGGGGATCCTTATATAATGTGCTGAAAATCTGAGCTCAGAAGATTACATTTTGGTAGAATTATGGGCATTTGCTGAAAAATGTTTTGAAAAAGTGCATTCCCCACAATTATAACATTTTTAGCTATGTGGAATATTTATATCTATGAATTATTTGGGACAGCCATTTTTAGGGAAACTTCTGTCAAACTATTGTGTGACATTACACAGTTCTATTGGATTTATGGTCATATTCAGAAATCAAATTTTGAATCCAAGTTACACAAATTCAGTGTTGCAGTTCATGTTGTTGTGGTACATTAATAGTATTTTGAAAATCTAAACTTAAAATGTTAAATTTTCCCAGACTTTTTGCTATTAGTTTCAAAATAAGTGCACTTTTTATGTTTTATTGTTATCTAGCAAGCCATCATACTTGCAGCTTCTGTGGTAACTTCTTGGACTCCCTTTTCCCCTTTTTTGAAGTTTTGTTTCCACCTTTTCTGCTAAGGATATGTTTAAGCTTTGCTCTTTTTTCTAAAGATATGTGGAAACTGACTGCAGAGTCTTTTGTTTTTGTTGGTCAGAGTTAGTAGTGGGAGAAAAAATGTCTGATAGTGAGACCTTGAAGTCTGTTAAGAAGATGGGATCTGTGACTGAAAAACTATTTTGGAGAATAATAAAAAAGATACATCAGGGTAGGGGTTGATAAAACAGGAACATGTAAGTATGGCACATGTAAACAATGTCCTTATATTCTTGAACAGGACTACACAGAAATTAAAATTTTCAGCCAAAGCAGAATAAAGTTAAAGAAGGGCTACTGCAGAACAATGGGGATAGTATACTTAATGCGTTGTAGCAACTGCCCTTCCTTCTATGTAGGAAAAATAAAGAGAAGTTTGAGAAAACAGTTTACAAATACACAACATAAAAAGGTATAACAATAGCAGTGCTTTTTTGTGAAAGTTTTACAAAATGTAACTTTGGAATATTAGTAATAATTAATACTGATGCAAGGGGAGGACAATATGAAACTTAAATAAAGTATAGGGAACTAATCTGGCAACTGAGGCGTAATGCTACTGTGTTTCCAGGTTTAAATGAGCAAATGTTTATTAATTCAATACTAAGGATAAGTACAGCAAATTTCTAACACTAAAAAATGTTTTAATTTACACACACATACAACTTTTTAATGTGTAATGGAATGGGATTTTTTCAAATAATGTATATTTGATGGGAATATTTATGATTTCAAATTTCTTCTTAATCTAATTTAATAAATTGTGTTGGTTCTTTAAGGTACCAGTGACCATAATCAATTGGCACATTCTGTTTTCTATTTAAGCAACTGATTTTAATGTCTATATTGGTTCTGATGAAGTCATGAATGATGAGAATGAAGGCACTTAAAACAGTTATTTTTTATTAAATGGTCTTGTGGATGTAATGGACTACCTCCTTTAACAGTTTATCAATGATTATGTTTTCAACCATGGCAGTACAAACCTGGTTATTTGATTTCTGATCGGATTTGGGTTGCACAGACATACATGCTTTTTGGAGTTAAAAAAATAAAATCATTTACCATTGATTGGGTGTGTCTTTAGGTATTTCAATGTGCCTTTAAAATTATTTAAAAAACTCATTTTGAGATCGAGCCATAATCCATTATATTTAAAACATTTTGTTTTAAATGATAAGACTAAAATACGTTGCTTAGTCTTGTAACTATTTTCTTGTTATAAGTAATTGTTATGATCACAGTTGACCATTCTGAAGCAATTATAGATAGTAATGAATCCCATAACAATAACAAAGTTTACTCCAATAAGATATGTGAGAGGTCAAAACAGTGGTGCACAGTAAAAATCATTCAAGTTTGCTTTTGTAGAGAGAGGAAAGGAGCTAACTTGCTGTGGGAACTACATGATCATACCACACCAAAGGAGACTTGAACTTGATGCATTTCCAAGGCTCCATTGTTACTATGCATCCTTAGTGGATAGTGCTGGCTGCTTACTGACAGAGGCATGTTGTTTTGGACTGGAGGAGGAAGACTGAAAAAACAAGCACCTCCTGCTTTATGTTTTCACCTTGGGCCCAGCCAGTAGGAATGGAAATTACTCGTATCTACTTTCCTTTTGCAGCTCTTTTATGCCATTCTGCTTGCAAGGAAAGGGCATATTTTCTAGTAGGTCAGGCTGCTAGTATATATACAAACTGCAGTCTAATGAAAAACTCTGTCAGATGCCATATGTTTGATTTGCCAGTTTTGCTAAATGTTTCGTACTGCAAGTAATTTAAATAAATAGCTCAGAAAGTAATCTGGCAACCTATAAAACTGGCCAGGAATTCTCTTTGATGGCCGTTAATGCCTGAGCACCCATTTGAAATTCCAGAGGAAGGGAAAAGTCAGTAGAGGACTGGGAGTTAATTTTTCCTAATTTAAAAGCATTGGAGGCTTATGGTTATTTATTTTATTTATTTGTCATTTGTTAACCGGGTTAGTCCAACTGGGCTAGTGGCCCATTTTCAGTGGAGACCCGAGGAGAAATGCTCCAGCTTACAATACAATAGAGTACAGTTTGAGAAATTTTACAAAAGTAATGGTGTACATTACAGGATATACAAATTTTGGACAGTCTAGAATGAAAAAATAAATTACAGGCATATAAAAATGTTCTGTTGTAATTACAGGCAGAACAACAAATGAGCATATGCAGTTGAGGTTAAACATTTGTATTCGTTTGGTGTTATATAAGAATATGTATGTAGGTGAGAGACAAATGTAATAGGTATTGCTGCTGTTTTCAGAGCTCAAAATATTATTGTAAGAAGTGGATTGAGAATCATTAATGAAGACAGCCTAGGTAGAAAAATGACAGATAGCAAAGAGGTATAAGTGGAGGAAGTTGGGGAGATTAGGTAGGATCATGGCAATGGCAGGTGCTGGCATTTAGGAGGAAATTTTTGAGTTTGGATTTAAAGAGTTTTGTGCTAGTAATGGTTTAGATGGTAGGGCGGAGTGTGTTCCAAGCTTGGGACACACAGTTTTTGTAAAGAAGTTTGCAAATATTTTTGTTGGGTTTGAAGGTGTTGAGTAGGTGCTGTGAGAGCTATGGAGAGTACTGGAGCGGGTGTAAAGGGATATAAGGGAGGAGTGAGAGGGACAGGCTAAGGGATTAGAAAGTAATGAGGGTGTGAAATGTAACTGGCAGAGGATCAGGTGTTGGGATAAATCTAGCCAATGAAATTGTTTAAAAGCAGGGCAATGTGATTTATAGGGTTGGTTACTGGCAAATTTTGCAAAACTGTAATATGAGTTTAGACTGTAATATTGTGGACTACTGAGGATAAGAAAGAAATTATATATTGTTACTATTATGCAAAAAGCTCAGACTTTCCAGACACAAGATATACAAAAAGATTAAGAGAGAAATTAGAGGAAAGAAAAATATGTCCACAAGAATAATTGTCAGAAGCTTCAAATATAAATTTGTGTTCATTAATACAACAGATTTATGAAAAACATTATATAGGTCAAGAAACTTTGATCTGTTTGGAAAAAGAAGCATCTGAGGAAGTGCAAAAATATAAACAACAAAACCCAGAGATTTCTGAAAGGTATAAAAAAGAAATATGGACACGGGAAAGAAAGAGATTTGATATGGTGCTATATTTATGCAAAGTCAAAAGCCAAATTAACCAATACAAAGAAAGGCAGCCCCAAAGATATTCAAAGAGAAATACAGGCAAAGTCTTCCAGATATGGAACATTTCACAATAAAAAATAATATCACAAAGAAGAAATGTAGAAAAGAAGATTAGTAAAGTAGAAGTTAAGAAAAAAATAGAAGGTGAAGTTAAGGAATACCTGCAAAGTGAAGGATTTGGTGTAGAAGGTCTAACACATGTTACATCACAGCATGATGGAATGAATCCCTAAAGTAAGGGGTTCCCATTCACATTGCTGAAAGTATAGTTATCTGAACTGCATTTTGCCTAGATCATAACTCTGAATTTACACTTCTCCAAAATGGCACCACGAGAAACCAGTATAAATGTTCACTTGAAATTGCACAGCAAGGGAAGGAACAGAAAACTGTGGCAACTTTGAAGCAGTCAATGCTGAGGAGTGATAGGTCAGTGTGTTCCCATATAACAGAGCAATGGATGACAAAGTATGAAATTGAGGAGAATGTACCACAGGAAGATGCTATAGAACTTTCTATAGAATGCCAGCAGGAAATGGAAAACAAAAAATGTGCCCTCAGTTTAAAAGAAAATGAGCTAAGAGAAGAGTTACTTGATTTAATAGAGATAGAGAAACATAATGAAAGAAATAGACTGCAGAAGGTCAACAAAACCCAAAAAGTTAAAAGTTTGATAAAACAAATGAACACAGTAATTAGAACTGTCCGTAGAGATCCATGCGATATAACAGAAGTAAACAGAATATATTATTGTGCAGCTAAATTTATAACAGATAAAATTCTATGACAAGAACACAGGATAGTAAGGGAAAGGAAGTGGAGAAATTGAATACCAGCATGGAAGTATCGAATAGAGAAAACTACAGAGCAATTAATACAAGAAGTGTCACTGTTAGAATACTGTTAGTGTACAAGAGGGAACAACAAAAATACTCAGAAAGATAGACGTGAAACATTTGCTTATTTTGCACCTTTCCTTTATATTTATCTACATATCTTCTAAACTTAAAGAAGATTAAAGTCTAAAGAAGATAAAAGTGACACACAGTATCGGAACAGATCAGGATCCACCATGCACTATTGCAAATCAACTAAAATCGCAGCATAGGCAGAAAAATTTAGAAGATATAAATATAAAGGAAAAGTGCAAAATAAACAAATTTTTGATGACCCCAAAAAGGTGCTACAGAGAACTGGGAAACAAGGCAAAAGGAATTGAAAGACCACCCAAAAAAGAAGAAACAGATACATTTTGGAGAAATATCTATGAAGATCTTGTGGAACATAACAAAGATGCTAAATGGATAGAAGACGTAAAAGAGATATTAAGAAATTTGAATGCACAGGATATGAAATGGGATGAAGTAATGGCCAGAGATTGAAATAAAGTTAAGAAAAGCTCCCAAATGGAAAACCCCAGGCCCAGATGCAGTACCTAACTTCTGGTTAAAAGTAATAACATCTTTGTATGAAAATTTAGCCGTGAGTAAGAACTATTTATATGCACACCCCGAACAGACATCAGCCTGGTTAACAACAGGAGAAACAATGCTCCTAATTAAGAGTGAATCTGCAAGTTATCCTAAAAATTATAGACCAATAACTTGCCTTCTGACAACGTATAAACTATACACTGGAACTGATGCCAACAGAGTTTATAGTCATTTAGAAGAAAACTCAATCATGGCAATAGAACAAAAGGGTAATAAAAGTAAGTCATATGGAACAAAAGGGGAAGAATCTAAGTATGGCATGGATTGACTACAAAAAAGCATTTGACAGTATCCCACATTCGTGGATAAAAGAGTACTTAATGTATAAGATATATCCTACACTGACTGATTACATTACAGCGACCATGAAACAGTGGCAGACCATTTTGTAATTAAGCCATGATAAAGGACAAATTATTATTCCAGGGATAAAAATTCAAAGGGGGATACTTCAGTATGACTCCATGTCTCCGCTGCTATTCTGTCTTGCCCTTAACCCATTGAGTGATCTACTTAACACATTAGGCCATGGCTATAATTTGGCTCCTAGAAAACAACAAAAAGTATAAAGGCCTTGCATCTTCTTTTTGTGGATGATTTAAAACTGTATAGTTCATCAGATGAGGAACTGAAAGCACAACTGCAAGTGGTTAAAACTTTTTCAGATGATATAAGAATGTCATTTGGTCTTGATAAATATGCAAAAGCAACCTTTAAAGCAGGAAAGCTACAGCCAAGAAAACATCAGTTTGGGACTGGAATGTGATATAAAAGATCTTGAGCAAGAGGGAGAGTATAAATATTTGGGAACAGATGAAGGATCAATGATAAAAGCTGAACAAATGCAAATATAACTCAGTAAGGAATATTTTGGAAGGCTTAAATTAACACTAAAAACATCACTGACATTTAGGAATAAAGTGCAAGTTATAAACCACTTTGCTCTTCCTATCTTAACTTACAGCTTTGGAGTGATTGATTGGCCCCAAAATGTGTTGGACAGGTTAGACAGGAAAACAAGAAGGATGTTTCATGCTCATCAAATGATTTATAAAAATCAGAGTATACCAAGATTATATATTCCACGTTCTGAAGGAGGTATGGGCCTCCTTGAAATTGATTACATGTATAGAGCTGTAATCATGGGACTGCACATGTATCTGTTGACTTCACAATACCAAAATGTTGTAAAAATTCTTAAACATGAGGAGAAAAAGGCTAAGGTGACTTCCCTGCTTAGTTTAGTAGAAGCATATTGGCATCAAGTGGGAATGGAAATCAAACTAGAAGTAGATAAAAATCAGGCAGCAACTGAATGTGCCAAAAAAGAAAAGAAAGAATATAAGGTGAAGGACCAGATGAAAAGGCAAGAAATGTGGAAAATGCATAAATATAATTGCAAGTATAGGAAACTCTTGGAACAACCTTATGTTGATCAGGATCAAATGCAGGAATGGTTAAGGAAAGGTAAATGTAAAACAAAACATGTAAGGTTTATATTGATGCGCCAATATAGTGGACTATGTACACATTGGTTTACAAAGTCCATTAAACACATGGGAGAAATGGACAAATGAAGGTTTTGTAAAATAGAACTAGAAACAGTTGCACATCTTGTAGCTGGTTGCGATATGCTAATGGAAGAAGCATTGTATACTGAAAGGCATCATAATTTGGCAAGACTGTTGCATTGGGGATTGTGCAAACATTATGGTATAGCAGTAGCTGAACAACATTGGAAGCATGAACCAGAAATAGAAAATGATGACGTTTATGTCACATGGGATCACCCACTACCAACAGTTCAGAAAATGGATTCAAGAAAACCACATATAGTAGCCCATGGAAAACAAAAAAAACAAAAGTAGCATTGATTATTGACATTGCTACACCCAGTGACTACAGTGTCTTACGTACAGAGAGACATAAAGTCATAAAATACCAGGATTTGCAGGTAGAAACAAGGACAATGTGGAAGAAGGATACTCAGATAGTTCCAGTATTAGTAGGAGCAACGGGTCTTACAGAAAATAATTTACAATCATACCTGAATATTTTACCATTACATGTAACTCCATGCGCATTGCAGAAGGAGTCAATACTGGGCACATTGTGGGTGCTGCAAACAGCACTTTTGGCTAACATCAGAGACTGAAACAATAATAATTTCATTTCATAGGTTCATAGGTTCATAGGTTCATACTAGGCTATCTGCCCGAGGGCATTTGCAAGCCTAGCCCATCGTTTTGTGGCTTACGCCACCCGTTTAGTATGGGGAACTATACCCATTATTTTGCTGTGCCTCTGTCGAGCAGTGACACTGAGGTAATCCCTGGGGTATATCTGCGATCTCCCATCCATTGGTCAAGATTTCTCTTGAACAAGGCCAGCGAGGTGCTCTGCCTCACATGTACCGGGATTTTGTTCCACAGCATAGGGAGTCTTTGGGTGATGAATCTATCCCTCCAGCACGTCCTATTAATAGCCGTGTCAAGGTTTAAGTCTCCGCCCTTGTGGCTCTGATGGATCTAGATTTTTGAGGTGAAGCATAGTCATCAAATCTGAGTTTGCCATGGCCTTGTATGTTAGGCAATGGTCACCTCTGAGCAGCGGTGGCGACTGAATAGAGCTGGAGTTCTTTCAGTCGGGCAGCATAGGACAGATTTTTGAGACCCTTTATCCTTTTGGTGAGGAACTTTTGTGGCCTCTCCAGCTGCTGCAAGTGGCGGGTCAGATACATTCCAAATGGGGCATTGTACTCAATCATTGGTCTGATGAGTGATGAGTAAAGGGAGACTATGACCTCCCTTGATCTAGATGAGAATCCCTTCATGATAAGGTGGGCAATGTAGAAGGTCTTCCTAACTACTTTAGCTACATGGGTATCGAATGACAGACTACTATCAACCTGGGTCCCCAGGTCCCTGATAACTTCTTCTGTGCTCAGTGGATTGCCACCTATTTGGTAGCTAGGGGTAACCTTGTTTTTCCCGAAGGGTATGACTATGCATTTTTTGGCATTTAACTTTAGGCCGTGGCTCTGGCACCAGTTATCCGTTTCTGTGAGACCCTTCTGAAGGATATCTGTGTCAGATGTGTTTTCTACTATGGCGCCCAGTTTGCAGTCATCTGCAAACTTTGTCAGCCATAACCCTCCTGTATTTGCTTGTACTTCGGAAAAGTAGATGCCAAACAAGAGTGGGCCCAGGACTGAGCCCTGTGGGACACCACTTGTGACAGGTTTTGAGTCTGACATGGCGCCAGCAACTCTGACCCTGTGGGTTCTGTCACTCAGCCAGTTTGCAACCCATCTTGTGATGTATGGGTTGACATTTAAGCTGATGAGTTTTTCAATGATACCCGAGTGGGGTATTGTATCGAAGGCCTTAGCCAGATCGAGGTAGGCTGTATGGACTGCCTTTCCTCATCAATGGCTTTGGTGACTGTTTCAAAAAGTCAACCAAGTTTAAAAGGCATGATCTGCCTTTGACAAAGCCAAACTGGGTTGGATCCAAAGTCTGCAAATTCCCTATGTCTTTATTTATGAGGTCCATTATGATCCTCTCCATGGCTTTGCAGATAAGGCTTGTCAAGCTAATGGGCCGGTAATTTCCAGGGTCGGTGGAGGCACCGCCTTTGTGAAGTGGGACCACAGTTGCAGTGCGCCACTCCTGGGTGCGTATCCAGAGGTAAGACTTTGATTAAACAGTTGTCCTAGCTGTGGGTTTAATTCCTCATTGAGTTCGTGGAGCACACAGCCGGGGACACCATCAGGTCCCATGGATGCTGTGTTTTTTGCTTTGGAGAGAGCAGTTCTCACTTGGGCGCTGGAGATGTTTGGGGGGCTGCAATCGTTTGGTATAGCTATCTCTCCTTTTGGGGGGGGAGAAGTTTGCACTGAACCTGTCAGCCAGTATGTTGGCAATGTCTGTAGGATCAGTAATCTTCACATCATTTTGAACTAGCTCTGAGCATATCTGGGAGTTTCCTCCCAGGTTTCTAACATAGCTAAAGAAGGCCTTATGATTGTCTTTTGAGTCTTTAGCTATTTTTTCTCTCGAAATTTGCTTTGGATGATTTTATGAGAGCTCTTAGTTTTTTACTTATAGTGATCAAGGGTGTCTTACCTTTTAAGGATTTTGCTCTATCTTGTAGTAGCTTCCTCCTTTTGTTGTAGAGTTTGTTTATGGCTGGGGTCCACCAGACTGGACGCTTGCCTTTGGTACAAAGAGTCTTTGTTTTGCTTGGGATTGCCTTATCCATGCAGTCCTGCAGGTGCTGGTAGAAGGCATTTGTAAGTGATTCAGCGGCTTGAGTACTGTTTTCACTGCTCGGGGCCTTAAAGGAGACCACACTAGTCTTTAGAAGTGTGAAGTCGGCTTTTGAGAAGTTCTTTACTGTGGTCTTTTTATTTCAGGTGAGGGTGGGATGAGGACCTCCAGCGAGATTAGTTTGTGATCTGATCTCACCAGTGAGGGGTACACCTCCGGTGTTGAACATTGTGCTCCCATGTTCGTGATGATGAGATCAAGTATGTTATCTCCTCTTGTGGGATGGTGACTAGTTGTTCCATGGCATTTGAGTTTATGAATTCCAGGAACTTTTGGGCTAGGGTGTTTGGGCTTGAGTAGTGTTCCCAGTCTATATTAGGGTAATTGAAGTCACCTAGTATGATGGTGTTTGGTGATACATTTATCCCTCTAGTGTTTTCAGGAAGGCCATGTGAGGTTCCTGAGTTTGTGAGGGTGGCCTGTAACATGCTACAATTTGCAGAGCAGTCTTGCCTATGGTTAATTGCACCTGGATGGTCTCCGATGCATCGTGCATTGCCACCAGTCTTGAGGTGTGGGTGTCCTTGATGAATATGGATACCCCCCCCTCCTTTCTTGGTATTGTCCGGATTTTGGGGCCGGAACGCATGATATGAGGTAAAACCTGATAGCTGGGGTGCTCTCAGGAGCCTTGAACCAGGTTTCTGTCACAGCACAGACATCGATGTTCTCCATACTGAGAAGGGCCTCGAGTGCGTGCATTTTGAGATTTAGACTTCTGGCATTGAGCAGCATAACCCTTAGTTTTTTCCTTTTTGTGTTCTAGGGTGGTAGGTTTAGAATTTGAGCCTTGCCTAAAAAGGCACTATGGGGTGGCAAGAGCCTTTGCCAATATCCGGAATCCCAGGGTGACAGGTGCAAGCCGTCCCTTAAGCAGCGTGGCTTGTCCAGCATGTCATCCCAGGCAGACAGACACTGGATCCCCTTTGAATGACACCAGTGTTTAAGCCAATTGTTAAAGCTGATCATCTTATCTCTGTATTGTGGCATCATTCTTGGTGAAGGTAGGATACTGCTCAAGGTCAGGGTCATACCTGCCTGGGCTACATAATCAGAGAGCTCCTCAATGTCTCTTTTCATGTAGTCCAAGGAGGTACGTCTCAGGTCATTTACACCAGCGTGGACAATGACTGAGTCATATTTGTACCTGCTGTTGAGAGACCTGAGTGCTTGCGTTATGTGGCAGATTCTAGCACCCGACAGGCAGCTTACTGTGACCTTCTCCTTACTCAGTCTAGTGAGCGGGACATCAGTGTGTCTGACTATGGAGTCACCAATGACTAGTGTGTCTGGCATTGTGTTTGGCCTTAAGGGCTGTGACTGTTTGACACTCTGACTGTGAGGTCTATGTGTTGCAGGTGTTGTGTTCTGAGGTGGTGGTTGTTTGGGTGTCTGCTTTGGTGGCCTCTGCTGTTTTGGTAGATTTTTGATCAGAGCCTCCGAGTATGTCTTTGTGTGTTTATGTGTATGATTTGAGGTTGTAATGGTACTATGTGAGACTGGGTCTATAGTGTGTGTGGTAACCTTCTCCTCCTGAATGGTCTTGCCAGTCCTATGTTGAGAGAGCTCAGCCTCCAGTTTGGCCGTATAGTTGCATCTCTCGCATGTATTTGTGTTTTGTGGGAGGAGGAGAGGGTTGTCTGTGTACATGAGGCAATTGTAACATTGCCTCAATATTCCCAGGTTCACCAGCTGAGCAGGAGAGGACACTAGCAACTGATCCCTCGACATGCTAGAAGGAATAGACAAAAAAACTTTAAAAAAGATTCCGGGGGACGTGGGTGACCGAGAAATGGGGGGTTGCCTTTTTGGGGTACTATCTATGACAGAATTTACTTTAATTGTACTTTGACTTCGGAATGGGGTTCATTCCTGTCATAGTGTTAGAAACCCAAAAAACCCGGAGGAGTTAAAAAAGTTATACAGTGTGTTAATAACTTGTTTACAGGAAGAATATCTTGAGAATATACATAAAACTTTCTAAATTAATGACAAAATATTTGTTATGTAAATTTTTGTCAGCAATGCAGAATAATCTATTGTTCTTTTAGTCTCCAAGACAGTTCTCTATTCATACAATTCACAACTCAAGTAATACATTCTTTATTTTGAAAAAAACTTCCAAAGCAGCTGTGTACTGAAGGTCATTTGTCAGCAATTTAAACTTTGTAATAAAACATATATTGAAATAAACCTCATAAACCCTGTCCAGTATTTCAGTAAACACTGAACACATTTTTGCTTCTTTCAATAGCCACATTTCAATACTGATTTTACTAGAACATTTAAATCAGTATAAACACAATATGTATTAGCATTTGTAAAAATATTGACTAAAATATTTGTTAGAATAACTGAACATTCACATCCCCATCTGATGCCATGAAGCATCACCTATATCAAAATAGCTCCTTAAGACTGGACAGTATTTACATTTTTCCTGATGATTTTGGACTTCATCACGCCGAATGAAACTTTCTTTACAAATCTTTTGCCTTCCTCCTTTATATTCACAATCTTTAAGTCTTCATCTTCTTTTGGCTTTTCCCGATTAGGGGTCGCCACAGCAAATCACCTGTCTGCTCATGATTGATAGTGGAGTTTTACAGTGTTGAGTTGCTGGCCCAGAGCCCAACCTTCCACAGAAGGCACACACATGCACGCACTCACATCTAGGGCCAATTTAGAAAGTCCAATCCACCTGCAGCATATCTTTGAGATGTGGGAAGAAACCGGTGCACCTGGAGGAAACACACGTGACCACAGGGAGGACAGGCAGACTCTGCACAGAAGGCACCCCAGCCGAGGATCAAAATGGAGAACCTCTTGCTGTGAGGCAGCAATGCTAACTGCTACACCATCATGGCTACCCATTCACAATCTTTAAGTAAACACTTAAAATGTTTTTGCCTGAAATAAAACAAAAATAAAAGTATATTTGCTTTATGAAGGTAAGAAAATGAATTTAGAGTATTCATATCCAGAGTCATAAGTGGATTGTTCAATAATACATTCAATGTTAAGAATCTTTTCACATTCCCTCTTATATAGATTATGATAAATTTTACCAAAATTTATTATTTCTTTTTCTGCACATTAATTACATTTTGTTTATTTTCCTTCTTGGTCAAAGGAACTGTTTCAAATATTTGTAATTTGACTTTCCTTCTGGTTGACATTAGTTTTAAAATACAAGCTTTAATTAGAAAACGTAATAGAAAAAGTAATAAGGCTATTATGATTATTATGAGAGCTATATAAACATAAAACTTCAAAATTCTTCCTCCCCAACATGAAAACAAGCTCATTAACCACACTCTTTTGAACTCTTAGCATCTTTAGCATGTGCATAATTTGCTAGGTTTTGAATCAGAATTATTTGGAATATACATACAGCATTTCACAGGGATCAGATCACATGTTCCACCCTTAGAAGACAGAGTTAGATCAAGTTCTATCCTATCATATTCTGTAATGCTAAAATATGAACAGCAGTTAACTCTTGAGTCATTAAATCTATACTGTTGTATTACTTAATATTTCCAATAGCATTAATAACTTTCTTATTTACCATAAAGATTTTACTGTCTTGTATGCAGGGAAGGTACTTGCAGCAGTAAGGATTCCATTTCTCAAGTCCATGTGTGCCAGGCCTTTAAATGCTGTATGATTTATAGGATTATGCTTACCCTATGGAGCAGATATCTTGCCCAGTGGGTTAGTAAAGCCTCCCTCTGCGACAAGCATTACAAATATTTCCTTTTGGTAAAGTTTTTAAGTGTCTAATAACTGGAATTACTCAGCCAATGTAGCAACATCCAGACCAAACATAACACTGTATCTTTACATACATACATAATAATATTAATTTTCATAATGTTGCTGTTTTTCTTCTAATCTTTTTAGTGATATTCCAGGTTATATTGCAAACACTTTGACCAACTAAAAATGTTCCATTACTACTATTCCAGACAGTTACTTCAACCACTGCTGCTAACTGGAGTGGCTTAGGAGTGAATGATATAGGAGCATGCCTATTATTTTGATTTTTGGACAAATTGTACTGTTCTTACTTACTAGAGTAGGAAGAAGTGGGATGCCCCATCAACAGCTGTAGGAATATGTGCACAAATCCAGCAATTAGTAATATTTAATGTGTTGGTATATAAGTGCAAAGTTGCAACAAAAGTATTAAATTGAAGATGCCAATTGGGTATTTTTGCTTGAATATATTTTAACTGCTATCAGTTTTGATTGATTGCTTTTGTTTATGAGGAATTAATTCAGTACTTACAGTTCTGATGCTAGCTGAGGATGATGCACTTATGTTTGTGGTAGTTGTCATTAATCAAAACAAAATAATAACCAGAAGTAACTTAATTCCAGTAATGATGGTTGAATTCCAAGATTTGCTTTGCAAAAAGGTTTGGATAAATTGGAAACATGGATATCTATGAAAAGCCTATCATATTGTTGCTGTGTATTGCCAAAAAGTCATCATCCTAATCATCTTCCAAAACTTTGAGTTGCAAATAATTCAGAAAAAGAATGCTGGTTTGATAAGGTGATGTCCAAATCTGCATCAAGTAAACAAATGGAATCACTTTGCTGGGTTGTGGTATGAGTAAAATCTGCAAAAATGGATTTGGATGTTGTAGATATGGTAGATTCTTTCAATGGTTCTTCCAGTTTTATTGAAGGAAATTGTCTCACATCTGCTTCCGGTCTCTCACTGGGTAACAATAGGAAATGATGGGCTGTTTCTGGTTTCTCTTCATCAGTTCCATATGGCAAATGTGGCTTGTCTGTTGTTTAGTTTGATTAGCAGCTGGTTGCACGTGTTCACATGGTCTCACATTACTAATATTTTGCTCATGCTTGTCACAGGATTGTATCTGTCTTGCCTGTACATTGTTTACTTTGAAAAAAGGCCTTCCATAGCAGCTGTGTATTGAAGGTCATTTATCAGCAGTTTCAGCTTTGTAAGAAAACATGTTCTGAAATAAACCTAATGTACCATGTCCTGTATTTTGGTAAAGAATGAACAGATTTCTCCTTCTTTTAATAAGCATATTTTCATGTCTGATTTTAATATAACATTTAAATCAGTATACCCACAATGTGTATTGGGATTTGTAATAACACTGATTAGAATATTGATTAGAATAACTGCACCTTCATACATTCTTGATTGAGTGAATTATAATCTGGTAAACTGAACCCATGCAAGTTTATGGATATGCTAGTGCTTGTTACCATCTGTGCATCGAACCTTTCACTGCTTATTTTTCTGATAATCTGTGGAGACAGTCATTTGGAGTTTGCAGTTTGTTTTGCATGTGTGTTATCTGGTCATTGTTTTTGACAACAACTTGATGATTCAGGATCAAGTGCCTGCTATCTTAAGGCATCCTACTTCCATTTTAGGAGTTTAGCCCAGATTAAGCACTGTTTATCAAGATCAAATCTTATAAATGACTAATTGTTGTCCTCCCTTGATTTATGTAATATTGCGTATCTAGGGCTGTTGGATGGTGAGCTGCCCTGCCTGTAGGAGGTGCACAATTGCCCAGCCTGGTTTGTGTCTGGCATATCTAGAACCTGCCATATTATGCCAGTGCTGTAGGATCTACCCTGGCTGCTTGGCTGCAGCATGTTGCATGTTTAAGATATTAACTCTCATCTACCATGCACTGCATGATTTGGACCTTGTTTCTTTTAAGGAGATGTCAAACCACTATGCCCCAATGTGACAGCATGGGTAATCTCGTGAGTGGGTGCTGGTTATTCCAGACACTTATTTAGAGACTTCAGATAGAAATACTTTTTCTTATCTTAATCCTGTCCTCTGTAAACAGCTGCAATACTGGATTTGGGTGGGTGAGATTTTTGCTTCATTCATGAGGTCCCTTAGGTTCCATCTTTTTGACAGTTTATATTTGTGAACCCATTAATGGTATATACATAAACTATAGGTCTTTGGACTTCTGGCCAGGTCCAGTTGACAGTTTTAAATTATTGTTTTATTATATATATTTTTAATTTAAAATGCACTTGTTGGAACTGTACTGTATTGTTACATTGGTTATTTTTGTAGTAACAGCTTAACTGCAAGCATTAAACTCTTAAAAAAAAAGAAATACTTTATATATATATATATATATATATATATATATATATATATATATATATATATATATAAATAATAACATATCACTAATGATAATATTGTCATGAAAATATAAGCATTTACATACGTGTCTCAATTAATTTAACCATTTTAGAGAATGCCATGTATATAAAATCAAAATGCATTTATTTTATTTATTTGACATTTGCTTACCAGGAAAGTCCAACTGGACAAGAAGTCCATTTTCAGCGGAGACCCGAGGTGAAAAGCTCCACATTACAAACAACAAAAATAATAATAATAATAATAATAATAATAATAATAATAATAATAATGATAATAATAATTAATTAATTCACTTAACCTTTTGCAAAATAGTAGATTAGTGCAACAGTAGTAACAACAATATTGTTGCAGTGAACAAGTATAGCAGCTATATAGAGAAACTGAATAACCCAAAAGAGTGAAAGAGATAGTGACAGAACATAGAAAGAAAAAAGATTGAAAGTATAGACAAGGAAGAGGAAGAGGAAAAAGGCAAAGATAAAGAGTAAAGAGAAAAGAGAGTAAAAAGGAAAATAAGGTGAAACTAGACAGGAGCAGGTGATGGAGAGGTAAAGGTTATATAAAAGGCAGATTGCATGTTATAACTTCAATGTCAAATTTATTAATGCGCTTGTTTCCTAAGCACTGAAGCATAGCTCAAAGTAAAGCAATTTATCTAATAAAATAACTTAAAGGGAAAAATAATAATAATAATATTACAGAGTGAAATGTAGATTAAATAAGTCGGTAAAAACTAAGACAGTAGCAATACAGTGCATGGATCAAGCAAGCCACCACTAGAATTCTATATAACTTGCTAATAATATATCAGTAATGTCCCAGGCTGCAGAAGTATATACAAAGTCAAATATTTCCACTGTCCATGCAGACAGGAATAACCTGGAATAAATTAATGTTTCTAAACAGCTTACATCCAAATCCACCCAACCAATCTAGAATAATTAAAATCATAAAACTCCTTGAACAAACTTGTGAAAATGAACAGAAAATTTAATCAAAATAAAATCAGTACTTCAAACTGCCATCTGGAAAGTTTCTTGATGAAAAACTGAAGCATACTTCCAAGGGTATGAAAAGACATTTTGGGTAAATGGAGCAATATGTAAGAATAACAAATACCACTCTAAATGCCTCTCAGCATCCAGGCATACAAAGAACACCCACTTTTCAGCAGTGTGAGTAGTTCCAGCAATATCTCAGCACAGTCAATAGTACAAGTTAAAAAATATATAGCGCTCAGAGACTAAACAGTAAAATAACTGAAATAAACTGTCCAAATTACATGATAAGCAGCTGTCACCATCATTGGGCATTCACATGTAGATATTTGAATAAGGAAAAGCATGAATTCCTATGTAAAGTCAATAGAGACAATTGAACTTAAACAGGAAAAGTAAACTCTGAATCTTGCCTAAAGATCAAACCCAGTAGTCTCCAATTCTGTGAAGTTGTCACTGCCACTGAACCAACAAGATCCTCTTCTGTTCAGTTGCAAATACAATACTGAGTTCATAGTTTGTACTGCACTAGATGCTTGTGAAAGGAAGAACTGTTTTTTGAGGAAACCAGGTATCTGATTTACCAGAGAGTCTTTGCTGGTCCACTGTCAATGATAACTGTATGGAATACGAGGGGTGGGGGTCATGTTTACAACAGACAAGGATCAGAGTTGATCAGAGTTTTCCTTTCCTGTTGAGTTGTTAATACAATATTAGGTTTACAATTTTTACTGTTTTAAAGAAAATGTTAACTGCTATTTTTTTATTTTGGTACTATAACTTAGTTTGCAGCATTGCAGTATTTGCATTTAGATTCTCCTGCTTACCTGGTAATGATTATTTGATGAATAATACTATACTGAATCATAGTAGCTAATGTAACTTTTTCGTTTATGTTTTTTTAGTGTTCATAATTGTTCACTGAATTTTCATATCATTAATTGTCTTACTTATTTTAAACTTTATCTTGACACATAATTTGAATTATTTGTTTATCTTGTAATTTGTTGTTAGCTCATTAATGAAGGAGTGTTGTAGTCCATCTCATTTACATGTAAAATAAGATATTATACCATGACCCCCCCAAAACGTGCACGCTGATTGGCCAGTGTGCACATTGTAAATCGAGTTATACTAATGGAAAAAGGTCCGGTCGCCCGGACTTTTTTCCATTAGTATAACTCTACTTTTAAAACACTGTCTCGCTATGTTAAATGGGTTTAACATAGCGAGACAGCTTTAAAATAAGCAATGGAGATCTCCGTTGCTTATTTTAAAGCTGTCTCGCTATGCTAAACCCATTTAACATAGTGAGACAGGTTTTTAAAAAAAAGCAACGGAGAAAGCAAGATCTCTGTTGCTTTTTTTACTGTTTCGCTATGTTAAATGGGTTTAACATAGTGAGACAGTTTTAAAATAAGCAACGGACATCTCCGTTGCTTATTTTAAAACTGTCTCGCTATGTTAAACCCATTTAACATAGCTTAAAATAGTAAAAAGCAACGGAGATCTTGCTTTCTCCGTGCTTTTGCTCAACTCTGATGTACTGCGCAGGCGCGCAGTACATCAGAAGTGCCGCGGATACCAGACATCTGCAGAAGGGCAGTAAACAGGCATTATACTATGCCATTATTTAAGAAAATGAATAGTTTATTTTCTTAAATAATGTCATGGTATAATAGCAATAACCCACTTCTGGGTGTGGGTAATGCTGTATTTACCCACGGTTGGCTTTGTTTGGTCCCTCGGGCTTAGCCCTCGGGACCAAACCACGCCAACCGTGGGTAAATCCAGCATTACCCACACCCAGGCGTTGGTTATTGCTATAATAAATAACTGACAATTAGTCATCCGAGAGAAAAAAAATCCAACCAAGAGAATCATGAAATTTAATTGAAATCCAACATTATTTGCACCGAGGAAGCTGAATAGTACAGAAACACCACATGACAGGAGAAGCGCCTAGTAATATTTTATTAATAGCCAGCACAGCAGAAATAATTTTGCAGAAAGCAAACACATATTAGGGTGCAGCTGCCCTTTAAATATTCTGACAGATGGCTCTAATGAGCTCAGATCATTGAAGCTAACAGTAATCGATTCCTTCCTTCTTAGTTTTTCTCTATTTTACCCTTTACAACACTCCACTATTTATACTCTGCATATTGGTACCACTTTCCATTCAGTATCACAGATTCTCCCTTATCTTATTTTTACTTCCCTTTAAAGTGTCTTTAGGTTCAGGGGCATAGCCAACATTTGTTTAAATTGTATGCTAACCTTCATAATGTAGCCTCCCTACCTTACACATATACTCCCCTTTCTCCAGACAGTGTATGCAACTAAGCCCTACTCTGTCCATGTTTAGGTCTTTCTTTAATTTGTCACCAACTATCCCATAATTAAATAATCATACTGTGACTGTGTACCCATCCCAGATCCCACTGGGTAGCAGAGTATTTGTTCTAGCTGAGATACCATATCTGGAACTCATTAGACACCATTATCTGTGCAATCATTCTAACTTCTGTCTGCATGGCATAGTAGTTTGTCCTTTTAAAAGACCCGTAGTGAGGAAGGACTTTTGTAATGATAGGGGTGGGGATAGTTTTGTTAGGGGTAGGAATCTGTTATTCACCCCCCCCTCCCTCTCTCTATATATATGTGTGTGTGTGTGTGTGTGTGTGTGTGTGTGTGTGTGTGTGTGTGTGTGTGTGTGTGTGTATATATATATATATATATATATATATATATATATACACACACACACACACACACACACACACACACACACACACACACACATATATATATATATATATATATATATATATATATATATATATATATATATGGAAAGGTCACTGAGACAAAGTATAGCTTCATTCTTGTACTATAGCTTCATTCTTGGACCATGTACAATGCAATTTACCTTATTCTTTCTTGGTGCAAATACTAAACAAATAATCTTTTGTCCTAATTTAAACATTTGATTCACTGCAACTATTCACTTTTTGGCTTTGTCTCTCCCTCTCTTTCTGTCTCTCTCAGGCATTCAATAATACAATTCTTTTGAGTTTTACTTTCCATTTAAACAATTTTGGTGACAATTATCCCTGACATTCTACCACAGGAAATTTCATACAAGCATATAACAAACTCAAATGGAGCTACATGACATTGGCATTGTTGAGCTTTGAATAATCCTTTTCAATAGTCAGTATCTCAGGGAGGTCAGAATCTCTGTGGTGCTGACCAGATCCTTTTGTAATCTTTTTGCGGGCTGGCGTATTTTCTGAAACTTCAATAACACAGTTCAAATGCACATTAGTCTCAACCACTGTACTTTATCAGCTGGAAAAAAAACACATAATGTTCATCCTTTAGGCCACTGTGAATGTCATAGTATACATCAGTGTTAACTGGCATGATGTCAAAAGTAGCAGAAAGGCACTTTTGGATTTGGGAAAAGTGTCCCACTCAATGCTTTCATGCAAAAACAAAAAAAAAAAACAAACAAAACAAAAAAAGAAACAAAAAACAGTACAATAACAAGTAATATCAGTTCTTCAGAAATGCAACTTTAATGTGTAATTTAAAAGCTGACAACATGAAATAAAACATAAAAGAATAGTCATAATTCGGTATGAATGTATTTTTTCTTGCATCATTTAACACGATGTTAAACACATCTGCATGAATATAAAGTGGTTAGCAATCCATACTCTCTTAAATTTTATCTCTGCATGTAACAGAAATAGTAAACATTGCCGATTAAGTTTATGTATTATGATACAATCCGATGTGAGCATATTCTCTGCTTTTTAAGTAATCTACTTAATTTGTGATGTTACTAAACATAGTATATTTATTTAAAACTTTCCCATATATATGAAACACTGAAATTAGAAAGACTGCATAGTGCAAAATGCAACTGAATGCTTAAATAATATGAAATATGTACTCCGAACGTCAAGTGAAATGAAAGGAACAATAGCAGAATGCATTTATAAACTTGTCTACAACCTAGAGAATCCATATGTTATAGACTTTGACCTCTAAAGTGAGAAAGGAATTCTTTGCTCTCTCTCTCTAAAGTTGCTTTGATAAATTTGCTTTTCTCAGTGAAACTGTTCACTGGCTTGATTGGTTCAGCTATCTTCTGGCAATATACTGAAGATTTTTGTCATCCTGATTAAGCTTTTGACAGCCTGTGGAAAGATATAAAATTAATCTATTTTACAGTTAGCTATTTCACTGCAGATTTATGAGATAATCAGTACAGTGTAGTGAGACATATGAAAGAATGAGAAATCCTAATTGGTGCTATAGTAGGTTGAAACTGCTTAAAAAGTAATTTAGATAGCTAGATAGCAACTTGCAGAAGATGCATAGTACTGAATTACAAGATAAAATGCATTATCTGTGCCTTACACAGTAAAAGACTCCCTAGCAACTGGTTTGTGTATAGTTATGAATGGTTGCCATAGAATTCCACTGATTACTGAGGTGAACGGCGTGCAAATGATGGCTCTGACCTCGTGATTCTTGGGTCTTAAGGTCATCTGATAAAGACAGGAATACTGAAGACTTGGATAAGCTACAATATACAACCAAGTCAAACAGATATTTAGACAGTATGGGCACAGTAAATATAGCATGAAAAGAGAGAGAGAGAATTTCACATTATTTAATTCATTGAGAGTGGAAAATAGAATCACATGAGAATGAAATCAAAACTTTAATCAGCACTTAGAAAATAAATTACATCATACAGTGCTGTAATTACATTAACTGGTGCTATCCTGACCTAAAGATCATATAAAATAAAGGTCTATTTTTTATAACATAATTTTGTGGTACCTGATCTGAATATGCTAAAACATTTCATAAAATGATTTGGCTGTGTCTTCTGTGTATCTGTTGGAAAAATGTGTAGTTAACATAAGTCTGTCCAAGTACAGATGCTGACAGTTTAAAGCAAATGGATTTTAATAACTAATTGTACAAATGACAGGGATACATATTTAAAGACTTTGGTCTCAGACACCCACAATGCATCATAACAGAAGTCACTTTAGATGGCAGACCCAAATTCTACATTACTTCTGTCTATTGTCCTCCAACTTCCTCAGCTTCTACAACTGACCCTTATACTTGGCAGCCTATCTCCATGGTAAATAAAGAAACGTCACGCTTACTGAGTTTAACATAAGCACAGTATGCTCCCAACATTAAAAGCTTGAACATATCTTAAAATACTTTAGTTTTATTCAGCTAATTTCATGCCTATCCATCCTCTTCTCAAGATTATCTTCTTGAGCCATTCCTTACTATCTCTCCTGGTGGACATCACCACACACTGGCACTTCTGACTTCTGAGTACGACTTCTATGTCTCTCTCTTTCTCTCTCTGTCTTTGCATTGCACTAGTCTTTAAAAATTACCTTGATTTTATTCAGTGCTGGACTTTTCCCTCAGACAAGGACATAATTTCATACATGTTTCTCTAAACCCCTCAGTCTAATCCCAGGTATGCTTGCTTTTTTAACTCCTATCTCCTCCCTATTCAGGTCTTACCCAGTAAAAGTAAGGGGCTTTGTGGTATTCATTGTCCTTGGGAAAACAACTGACATGAAAAACACAATTATTATCTGATAATCCACACTTACATTGTTCTTGATGTAAAAAATGCCTTACTACATTGCCCATAAGTCTGGATTCCCTATTATAGATTAAATCAGTTGTCCCTTTTCTATTCAGAGTGCTCAGTGCATAAGAATTATTTTCATCCTCTTTTCTGCCTTCGCTTCTCCTGGCAAAATAACTTCTTATTTATCTCACTTATATTGCAACCCTATACTTAAATTATTTTTCAAAATCTTGTCAGATCTATCCATCCATCTATCCATGTATCCTTCAATCCATCCATCCATCCATCCATCCATCCATCCATCCATCCATCCATCCATCCATCCATCCATCCATCCATCCATCCATCCATCACTCCCTTTTTCCCATCTGACACATTATGTTGGAGTGTCACGTCAACAGTGCCATCATCTAGAGCCAGTCAAATAATCAAGTCCTATCTCCCGTCTCACCAGAACTACTCTCAGATGATCATTGCCCAGTCTTCCCATTATTCTTAATCACATACAAAAGCAAATGCCTTTGTTAGCACCCTTTTACCTACATGTGCAACTCACCTCCCTGTGTTAATTACATACCTGAAGAATAGAAGGATGCCATCATTGTTCAGTTTCCTAATGTCGCTAGCTCTACCAATCCTGAAGACCATAGGTATATCAGTAGCCAGTCTTCAAAAATTCTCAGAAATCTACTTTGTATTTAAATCATTGGTCTGACTTAGCACAACAAAATCCTTATAGCCATTTCAAATAAGCTTCAAAGCCTGTTTCAGTACTTCACATGCCTTATTTCAACATTCCAACCTAATCATCAAGAAACAAGGACAAAAAAACTTCTATCAGGTTCTTTGCCAACCACAAAATGACTTTTTAGACCAGCCTGTACGCAATCAACATCTTACAAATACTGATTCTCTGTTGATGTACCTTTTTCTTTGGTTTCTATCTACCTGTTCAAATGAACCACCCAAACCCTCTTTTCTAACTATGTTTCCAGTACAACAACATTACAGGTTATTACATATAAATGATCTACTCTTGGTCATATTTATTTTTCCATGTTGATTAATAATCTTCCAACCAATTTACCTTCTGTAAATATGGTTCATAGGTTGGTACTAGGGTATCGGCCCTAAGGCCTATACAAGCCTAGCCATAACAATGCCCTGGCTATGGTCCTCTGTGCCAAAGAGCTACTATTTCTTAGGGTCTCTTCTAACATCCATTGTTTTCAATTACTAATTGAAGATGATTTTTACAAATTTTGCTTCTAGTTCACCAATTATAAACCCACAGTAAAGTCATGCATGATAGCTTTTTACTGCAACTTCCTCAAAATCACTGACACAATTGTCACCTAGCTGACACAGCAAACTCATATAAAAAGATGTGTTTTCCTTGACCTCCTATTATACTTTTATTTATTTTATTTATTTATTTACACTTGTTTACTGGGAAATTCTAACTGGACACGGGTCCTTTTTCAGTGGAGGCTGGGGAGAAAAGCTCCACAGAACAATAAATGAGCAGCAGAGTACATAAAGAACAACTGAATATACATACAATAGCAAATAATACATACTGCAGCAAACATTAGCTATGTGTACAATATGAAACATAGTAATGAACAGATATACATTATCTTGCTAAAGACTAGGAATAAAAGTAGGATGTATATACAGATAGCACTAAGCTCAAACAGATACTCTTGTAAACTCATGTACCTAAATCTTATATACAAATATTGCACTAAACCCAAGCAGATATAAAGCAGATGCTCCACATGAAGGTGGAACATGCTAGAAGGGCTAATGGTATGGAAGGGGAAGATAGAGGAGACTGAGTGAGTAGTATATGTGGTAGTGAGAGGAAGCTAGGTCTAAGTCAGTTGGATATGTATTTGGAGTTCAGATGAAGTGAGGTAGTTAAGCATGTTATAACAGGTTTGAGAGATTGAGTGAAGAGGGAAGGGGAGGGCAAAGGATGAGCCAGAGCCTGCAGAAGAAGGAATACAATGATCAGACAGTGTGATCAGATGGGTTTTACCTCCATATTGACTCCATTATTTCCATTGTCCAACAGATGCATATATATTGCTAGCTTTCTCACTTGTAAAACAAGAAGACCCTTTGTTCTGAACCTTAAATTAGAATATCCAGTAATTTCCTTTCTATAGTCTCACTAGCAAATTTCCACAACAAATCCCTGTTTTAAATACCCCTGTATAAAGGATGTTATTTCATAAACCAGTCGAGCTCATGATAAAATCCTTGTACCCTGTTAAAGTCAAAATACACTTACTTCAAAACAAATATGTAATTTTTTTCTTTGCTATTATTCTATGTAAGCTTTTCTGTTTAGACATGCACATTTCTATTATTTCCTTTATCCATTACTTTATCTTCTAAAGCTCCAACATTTTTGTGCAGCTACATTATTATGTACTCCCTTCATCTTACAACAGCCTTCAAAAACTTCACCCTCTCATACCTCTTAATTGGCCAGATTTTCACAGACTGTCTAGATTTTTGCCTCATTTTTGTTCTGTTCATAATAAAATTTGTAGTTTTCTGACAAATCAGAGGACTGAAGTCACAAAATAATGACATACATTTTCTTCTCAGACTTCATATCTTTCAGAAAATGTATGCTAACATAAGTCCTGTTATTGTAGAAACTTTCTAAGAGCGATATTTAACTTCTGTTACTATTGTTGGACCTTTATCTCCCAATTATTTTAAGCTTTGCCCAGATATCTTGTGCTAAGAGTTTGAGAGGTGTGCTCTCATATACTGTAAAACCTTCAATATTTGAAAATATCACACTCTTACCCATTATAGAAATACTCTTCTCAAACACTTGATTGAACTTGTCAATGTGACTTCTTCTAACTGCTTCACTAAACCCTCATACTAACTTTACTAACCTTCCCTCCTATGATTTTTAATCTTGTTTAATTTAACCCTACTTTTGTTGTGATACATTTCTTCTAATATAATCGAAAACATGACCTTCTAACATCTGCCTCTGCTACCCATTTTTGACTTTCATTATTTCATTTCATACTGAATCACTGTAAATAATTTACTAATCTTTGTATATTTTATTACATATTAATTCCTGCCTATTAGCATACTACGTTTCTTACAAAATGATTTTTTGCTCTGTAATCCTTTTGCAAAAATTGTGGTATAATACATCTATACTTTAAAATGTTTAACTGCCATTGCAATATCTCTGCTTTACTGCTTTGGCCGAGTCATGGATGGAAAAGGTCCTCAGACTAGTGCACTTATAAAGCTAACAAATGATAAATGCGTACATACCGATGTATACATATATGCATAAGACCTATTATAATATTTTCTGGTGAAAAGCACATTTTGTACTTAATGTTGACTGTGAATATATCTTGAGCATAATAGTCTTGCAGAAATTGCTAACACATTTTTTCTGATTCTGCTCCTTCATTAAACTAATCTACAGCATAAACTGAAAAAAAATCTAATGAAACAGACTTCACCAGTACAGAAGTCACAGATATACACATTTTAAATTATCTATGCATTTTGGAAATTTTGAGTAATCATTAAACTGACTTAAGGCCAATGACTGTAGTTTGGGAATATGTTTAATGAATATGGCCTGGGAATAACATCTCACTCTGTACTTAATTTGCAATTGGTAGTCATGGATGTAAAGTGTTGTGCCAGTCACTGTTCTGTTTTTCTAGCTGTGGATCTGTGGGTAATATGCATCTGAGTAAGGACCAGAAGTAGTCAATGTTACTGAGATTCTGACTTCAAACTTTGAGTAAGAGTTTCAGTGCATTTTGTATCCAGATTCTGCAAAGGTCCTTCTAATTCTACACTGAATGCTAGTTGTGCTTTTGTGGTAGCCAGTATGGAAAGTCTTACACTCTTAGATACAGAAGTAGAGTCCAGGTATAAGTTTTTGACAATGTATACTTGAGTCACACCGTTTGCTTGATGTAAGATCCCAGTGAAATTTGGAATTTGTTTTGTCTTTTTCACAATTTAATAACCTGTTTTTTTAAAATACCTAAACCTACAGGAGGAGATAATCCTTGTCTGAGAAAAACAAAAGCATATTAAAGCAAAAACTGATCTACCACTTACAAGGAACAATCTGAAGTTGTTGACCACATACAAGATGCCACTGTCACCTTAGATATATAGATACATAGAATGCAACAAAGGTACTTGTAATTACACCTAAATTCTATAACAGCTAGAGGGTTGGAGAGAAATACTGCTTTGGAGCAAACGACATCCACAATTCAACTGGGTAACGAACTTCCAAGCCAAAATTATAAAGCAGAAAATGTGTTTTTATTCAGAACAACTTACCAGGGCAATCTTACACATAAATATACAATCAAAGTTGATTGGCATTTATAATATCCAGACTCGAAAAAGCAAAGCCTTGAACTGTGGTCCTTCTGCTACTGTATAAAATACACTTAGCAAAGTTTACCTGTCAAGATGCAATTACTGTATGACAAACAAGAGACATCAGAACTTGCAATGCAAAGCATCATATTTTGGCAAACAGCCATCTTTTATACAGTAACATCATACATATGAACAAAGGAAATCTTGCAATGCAGAACCAAGTCCTCTGAAACTTGGGTCAATAAAATCATACCAATTCCAAAGGAAAAATGAAACTTGCAAAAACATTGTTTAATGACAGTTAAGGGCTTTTATCCTCTACATACACAGGACTTCATCAGAACTAATAAAAAAGAACAGTGCCTTTATCTTAAAAAAAAAAACTACAAATGCTCCCCGATTGGTTAAAAAATAAATGCTTATTAGTTACTTAAATTACAAATAAAATTAAATGTATAAGCAACCAAGAAACCTAAATAAGACAACTGTGACATGAAGTTCAGAACCATATTCATAAATTCAGCTTGAAAATCTTTTACAAATATACAATAATAAGTACTACAAAATGCATGACAAAAGTGAAATTTCATTAAGTTTAAAAAATCTGTACAAAGCTATCTCATGTGGTCACCCAAATACATGGATTGAAGTTATAAAATGTCTACCTCTGTAAGGTCTGGTTTAAAGATGTTTTGTGTATTTTTTGTATATATGTGATGCATATAGAATACAGTTTGAAAAATAAGAGACAAATTGATAATAAATAAACAATGTGTGTACTGGTTTGTTATAGGTAATAGTATACCACAACTTGGCTGCCCTCTTTTTTAACACAGCTCCTATTGGATACCTATTAATTGCAAATAGCCTTAATGAACTGCTCACTACAGTTTATGTGCTGAATTTTAAAAGCATTCAAATTAAGGAGAAACATGGTGCTATTGGAAAGATCAAAACTGAACAGAAAAGAAAATGCTTGGTTTTAAGTCCCAAGTATGATTTAGGAAATTAAGGATGGTGGGAATACATAAGAACTTGGACAATACTCTTGGCTAGAATTGTGGTTAAAAAAGTGTCTGTCAAGTTGAGAGACATTTTGTTGAAAGAATCCAAGAGTTGCAAGTCATTTGATAGTCCACTGAAGGTACAGTGCTTCCCAAATCTCTGAGACCCTTGTTCTAAATAGTTAACTTTATGTAAACTAGAGAAAGAGGTTTCATTCTCTCTGCCATAGACCACCAGAGATGATGTTCTGTAAATTGAGCTAATGCCTCAGTTAATGCAGTTATTCCACATGAAGTGGTTAAGCAAGACTGTCTTTGCTGTGATAAGAAAAGTGTTATGGAAAGAAAAAGAACATTGTCTGACTTTATATTTCTAGCAAAATTGAAAAGCATTAGGAGAAGTATTTTACTTACATTCAATAAGGCTCAAAAAGCCAATGATAGACTTATTATTGCTTTAGGACTTTTTATTGGGAAAGACTTACAAGGGAAAAAAACACTCTTTTTGGCAGAGGCTTGTCTCTGTAAATACATATACATATACTGAGTACACAAGGCAATTGTAAGAAAATCTATTTGCAAAATTAGTCAAAGGAACCTCAACATTCAGTCACTAATACACGGTACCTGAAACATATAACAAAGTGATATACATTAGACAATCCACAGACAGTGAATACTGCAGATAATACATGTGCTCATTTAGAATATATAGCTAGACAAAAGTTTGTAACTTGAGGGATAATCATAGGATTTCACAATGGTCATTCAAAAGATTCAATTTGCATTATATTCAAGTAGGAGAGGTCAGGTTTATGTAAGTAAAGTGAACTTCATGCTAGTGACAGTGCTATGACAGTCAGTATTATGTAGCTTAGTTTTGGTAGGAAATACAAGGCCATGAGCACAACACAAAGATTTCAGAATTATAATGAGAACTGAACAACTGGCTGACAACAGTGGGGAAGAGACAGATGATGAAAAGACTATGCTGAAATCTGGAAGGGGACTTATACAGTACACTATCATGTGGGAAGAAACAATTACTATGATGACCGCTGGGAAGGCATCCTCATTTATGCTGCAGAACAAGAAAATTGTGTATTCATATAGTTCAATGCATAGACGGATGAGGAAAGTTTATAATTAATATTCTGCATTAGGTATAGTTGTGTACTAAGACTGACAGATCTCTCATTATTTTATCCTTTCATGTTTATTATTATTTATATGTTAACACACCAGTGATCTTTTTAAACTGTTTGTTTACATAGCACCTTTTACTATGCCCAGAACTGACTCCTGCAATTCATATTGAGTCACATGTATCGGTAAAATTTCTAAATAAACTACCAATTTTTTTTTATGAGATCCATTGCTCCTACTACTATTGGAATTGTGTGGTTATCCTTCTTCCACATTACCCTCATTTCTGCCTGCAAATCCTGGTATTTTATGACTTTGTGTCTTTCTCTGTGCATAAGACAGTGTAGTCACTGGGTGTATAAATTTCATTGATCAAGCTTGTTTTCATGGACTACTGTACTGGTTTTCCCACATCTATTTTTGAACTGTTGGTACTGGGTGATTCCAAGTGATATCATCATTTTCTATAATGCTTTGTGGCTCATGTTGCCAGTGCTTCTCAGGTACTTTAATATTACAATGTTTACACAATCCCCAATGGAATAGTCTTGCCACATTATTATACCTTTCTGTATTCAGGCCTTCTGCCATTAGTGTATCATACCCAGCAACAAGATGTGCAACTGCTTCCAATTCTGTTGTGCAAAACCTGCATTTGTCTGTTTCTCAAATATGTTCAATGGACTTTGTAAACCAACATGTATGTAGTCCACTATACTTGGTTGATAACATTTTGGTTCAAATTTAACCCTGCTTAACCATTCTTGTGTTAGGTCCTGATCAGCATGAAGTTGTCCAGGAGTTTATTTTACTTGCAACTATATTTATCCATTTTTCACATTTCTTGCCTTCTAATCTAATCCTTCACACTATATTCTTTCTTTTATTTTTTGGCACATTCATTTGCTGCCTGATTATTCTCTACTTTTGGTTTGATTTCCATTCCTGCTTAACACTGATCTGCTTTAGCTAAACTAAAGAGGAAAGCCATCTTATTCTTGCTCTCCTCATGTTTTAAAACTTCCACTATGTTTGGATCTTGTGAGGTCAGCAGATATGCATGCAGTCTTACAATTATAGTTTCATAGTTTCATAGTATAGTACTAGGCTATCTGCCCTGGGGCATTTGTAAGCCTAGCCATAGTGATGTGGCTTTTGCCACCCCATGAAATGGTACAAAAATGTACAGAATAAATCTAGAATACTGTGCCTCTGTCTAGTAGTGACACAGTGAAGGTCCCCTTATATAATAGAATTAGTTTACTGTGCCCCTGTCTAGCAGTGACACAGATGTAACCCCTGGGGTAAACTTACGATCTCCCATCCACTCATCAAGATTTCTCTTGAAGAGAGTCAGTGAAAGGCTCTGCCTAATACGAACTGGGATCCTGTTCCAAAGCATGGGAAGCCTCTGGGTTATGAATCTATCCCTCCAGCATGTCCTATTCATACTTGTGCCAAGGTTTAAGTCTTTAGCTCTCGTGGTCCTGATGGATTTGGATTTTTTGAGGTGGAGCATGTCCATCAGATCCTGATTGGACATGGCCTTGTACGTCAGGCAGAGATCACCTCTGAGCAGGCGGTATGCTACTGAATAGAGCTGAAGTTTCTTTAGTCTGGCAGAATAAGACATATGTTGGAGACCCTTGATCCTTTTGGTGAGGTACTTTTGTGGTCTCTCCAGCTGTTGCAAGTGCCGGGTGAGGTACATACCAAATGGGGCATTGTACTCAATCATGGGTCTGATGAGGGAGGAATATAGGGGTACAATGACATCCTTGGATCTGGATGTGAAACCCTTCATGATGAGGTGTGCAAGGTAGAATGTTTTTCTAACCACTTTGGCAACGTGGGTGTCAAATGAGAGGTCGCTGTCTACTTGGGTCCCTAGGTCTCTGATTACTTTTTCCGTACTCAGTGGGTTGCTGTCTATGTGATAATTTGTGGGTACTTTGTTTTTCCAAAAGGGATGACTATACATTTTTTGGCATTTAGTTTAAGGCCGTGACTACGGCACCAGTTGTCCATTTCAGTGAGGCCTTTTTGTAGGATGTGTGTATCTGCTGGTGTATCGACTATGGCGCCTAGTTTGCAGTCATCTGTGAACTTTGTCAGCCACAGCCCTCCCATGTTTGCTTTAACATCTGAGAAATAAATGCCGAACAAGAGGAGTCCCAGGACAGATCCCTGTGGGACACCACTTGTGACTGGCTTTGAGTCTGACATTGCTCCAGCGATTTTAACTTTATGGGTTCTGTCCTTTAGCCAGTTTGCAACTCATCTAGTGACATAAGGGTTTACTTTTAAGCTGTTTAGCTTATCTATGATGCCTGAGTGGGGTATTGTGTCGAAGGCCTTAGCCAAGTCCAGGTATGCTGCATGGACTGCTTTGCCCTCATCAATAGCTCTAGTGACTGTTTCGAAAAAGTCAACCAGGTTTAAAAGGCAGGATCTGCCCTTTACAAAGCCGAACTGGGTGGGGTCAAGCATCTGTAGGTCCCCTATGTCTCCATTTATGAGTTCCATAATGATTCTTTCCATAGCTTTGCAGACCAGGCTAGTCAAGCTTATGGGGCGGTAGTTTCCAGGGTCTGTAGAGGCACCCCCCTTGTGGAGTGGGACCACTGTCGCTGTATGCCAGTGTTCAGGTACATATCCCGAAGTAAGGCTAAGGTTAAATAGCATTTTTATGTGTGGGTTTAGCTCCTCTTGGAGTTCACGTAACACGCACCCCGGGATACCGTCAGGTCCCATTGATGCTGTGTTTTTTGCTTTGTTTAGGGCGGTTCTCACTTGGACATCTGAGATGACAGGGAGATTACATTCAGCTGGGATAAGTATTTCTTCTTTTAGGGGTGAAGGAGGCGAGAAATTTGCACTGAACCGGTCAGCCAGAATGTTAGCAATATCTGTGGGTTCAGTGTATTTTTTGTTGTTGTGAACCAACTCTGAGCATATCTGAGGGTTTCCACCCAGGTTTCTAACATAGCTGAAGAAGGCTTTGTGGTTATCTTTAGTGTTCTTAGCGATTTTTCTCTCAAAGTTTGTCTTGGATGTTTTTATGAGAGAACGTAGTTTTCTGCTAATGTTGATCAGAGATGTCTTCCCTTCATGGGATTTCGCTCTGACGTGCAGTAGCTTCCTTCTTTTGTTATACAATTTGTTTATGGCTGAGGTCCACAAGACAGGACGCTTACATTTGGTGGAGAGGGACTTGGATTTGTTTGGGATTGCATGATCCATGCATTCTTGGAGATGTCCATAGAAAGCATTTGTGAAGGATTCGGCATTGTGGGATGTGGTATCCACTGGCACAGTGGGCTTAAAGGATACCATCTCAGTCTTAAGAAGAGTGAAGTCTGCTTTTGAGAAGTTTTTCACTGTGGTCTTTTGTGCTGGGGGTGGAGGTGGGATATGTATATCCAGGGTGATTAGTTTGTGGTCAGATCTCACTAGTGAGGGGTATACTTCGGTGTGGAGGATTTTGTCCCCATGTTTGTGATGATCAGGTCTAGTATATTATCTCCCTAGTGGGAGAGGTGACTAGTTGTTCCAGTGCATTTGAATTTATGAATTCCAGGAACCTTTGGGATAGGGTATTAGGGCTAGAATAATGTACCCAATCTATGTTTGGGTAGTTGAAGTCTCCCAGTATGATGGTATTTTGTGATACATTCATATCCTCCAATGTCTTCAGGAAGGATGAGTGGGGTTCTTGAGATTGGGAGGGTGGTCTGTAACATGCTACCAGTTGTATAGCAGTTTTGCCTATGGTTAGTTGCACCTGTATGGTCTCCGATGCTTCATGTGTTGCTACTAACCTGGAGGTGTGGGTGTCCTTTATGAATATGGACACTCCCTTTGTGGTTCGGCCCGGGTTTTGGGGCCGAAAAGCATGATACGAGGTATAGCCTGGTAGCTCTGGGGTGCTCTCAGGAGCCTTGAACCAGGTTTCAGTTACTGCACAGACGTTGATGTTCTCCATGCTGAGGAGTGCATCAAGTGCCTGCATCTTGAGAGTTAGACTTCTGGCATTGAGCAGCATTACCCTTAGTTTTTTTCCATTTTTGTTTTCTAAGGAGGTGGGTTTGTCTTTTGAGCCTTGCCTAAAAAAGGCACTATGGGGGTGGCAAGAGCCTTAGCCAATATCCGGAAGCCCAGTGATGACAGGTGTAAGCCATCCCTTGCGAAGCAGTGTGGCTTGTCCAACATATCATCCCAGGCAGACAGACATTGGAGATCTATAGATATAATAAAATTCAAGGAAGCCCATTCCTCCTTCAGAATGGAGAATATATAATCTTGGTATACACCGATTTTTTTTAAAATCATTTGATAAGCATGAAGCATTCTTCTTGTTTCCCTGTCCAACTGATCCAATACCTTTTGAGGCCAGTCAGTCACCCCAAAACTATAAATTAGAACAGGAAGAGCAAATTGGTTTATAACTCCTCGTGGTGTCCTGCAGAGTTCTACAAGCAGCAGAGAGTGAAAGAGTGACTTTCCTGGATTTATAAGTATTTTTTCTGGCTTTCGCTTAAAGTACTGCATCTCGACTGCATTTCGCTTAAAAAACAGCTCTGCATATTGTTTTTACTGTTCTTGTGTTGAATTTATACTCTTAGCACTTTAAAAAGTTATTTTTGTTAAATTTAATTGTTAGGCTAACACACTAAAGTGCGCTAGCCGTATTATAGCATTTACTGTTTGTTACTGTATCTTTTCTACCTTCTCTGTGAAAAAAAGAAAAAAAAACAAAAAATATCCTTGTTTTCCCACTTTTCTGAACTAGAATAGTCCAGTCTTCAGATTTTGCTGATCTCTGGGCTTTGTCTTGGTTCCTGTGCTATCCATACCCTTATTTGGATAAGAGGAAGCTTCTTTGTCTCACCAGTGGGAGTGGGGAGCACTGAGCAACCTATTTGTCCCTAGAGGATTGCTTCCAGCCCAGAAACTTGTAGTTTATTGGTCATTTTGGGTCAATTCCTGGCTCTTTTCAACCCCCTGCTATAAAGCCCGCTTTTGCGCGTTTTTTTACTTGTAACAGACTCAGCACAGCTCCTCGTGGTGTCCTGCAGAGTTCTACAAGCAGCAGAGAGTGAAAGAGTGACTTTCCTGGATTTATAAGTATTTTTTCGGGCTTTCCCTTAAAGTACTGCATCTCGACTGCATTTCGCTTAAAAAACAGCTCTGCATATTGTTTTTACTGTTCTTGTGTTGAATTTATACTGTTAGCACTTTAAAAAGTTATTTTTGTTAAATTTAATTGTTAGGCTAACACACTAAAGTGCGCTAGCCGTATTATAGCATTTTCTGTTTGTTACTGTATCTTTTCTCCTTTCTCTGTGAAAAAAAGAAAAAAAAAACCCCAAAAAAATCCTTGTTTTCCCGCTTTTCTGAACTAGAATAGTCCAGTCTTCAGATTTTGCTGATCTCTGGGCTTTGTCTTGGTTCCTGTGCTATCCATACCCTTATTTGGATAAGAGGAAGCTTCTTTGTCTCACCAGTGGGAGTGGGGAGCACTGAGCAACCTATTTGTCCCTAGAGGATTGGTTCCAGCCCAGAAACTTGTAGTTTATTGGCCATTTTGGGTCAATTCCTGGCTCTTTTCAACCCCCTGCTATAAAGCCCGCTTTTGCGCGCTTTTTTACTTGTAACAGACTCAGCACAGCTCCTCGTGGTGTCCTGTAGAGTTCTACAAGCAGCAGAGAGTGAAAGAGTGACTTTCCTGGATTTATAAGTATTTTTTCTGGCTTTCGCTTAAAGTACTGCATCTCGACTGCATTTCGCTTAAAAAACAGCTCTGCATATTGTTTTTACTGTTCTTGTGTTGAATTTATACTGTTAGCACTTTAAAAGTTATTTTTGTTAAATTTAATTGTTAGGCTAACACACTAAAGTGCGCTAGCCGTATTATAGCATTTACTGTTTGTTACTGTATCTTTTCTCCCTTCTCTGTGAAAAAAAGAAAAAAAAACAAAAAAATATCCTTGTTTTCCCGCTTTTCTGAACTAGAATAGTCCAGTCTTCAGATTTTGCTGATCTCTGGGCTTTGTCTTGGTTCCTGTGCTATCCATACCCTTATTTGGATAAGAGGAAGCTTCTTTGTCTCACCAGTGGGAGTGGGGAGCACTGAGCAACCTATTTGTCCCTAGAGGATTGGTTCCAGCCCAGAAACTTGTAGTTTATTGGCCATTTTGGGTCAATTCCTGGCTCTTTTCAACCCCCTGCTATAAAGCCCGCTTTTGCGCGCTTTAGCGCGTTTTAGCGCGAATTAGCGCGAAGTTGCTCATAGAGCAGCATAGGGCAGCGCCGGTTAATCATGTTTAAACTATTTCTGGCTCCGTAAAGTCTGCTCTTCAATTTTTCCCTTAGAACTGTTCTACTTGCAATCTATACAGCCTATACTCCATCTGAAAAGCTCAGCACTTGCTCCTAAAGCATTTCTTTATAAAAGTAAAGCACTCTTAAACAAAAGAAAGTACTTCATTCACCTAAATTCCCTTGAGTACCCATTTCCCTATAGGTCCTTTCTGATTCAGTTACACAGCAATCTTTTTCACTATTGCTAGCATGTCGAAGGGTCAGTTGCTAGCATCCTCTCCTGTTCAGCTGGTGAATCTTGGAATCTTGAGGCAATGTTACAATTGCCTCATGTACACAGACAACCCTCTCCTCCTCCCAACAAATACAAATATATGCGAGAGATGCAACTATATAGCCAAACTGGAGGCTAAGCTCCCTCATTTCAGTACTGGCAAGACCAGTCAGGAGGAGAAGGTAACCACGCACACCACAAACCCAGTCTCACATAGAACTATCAGAATTGCAAACCAAACACATAAACACACAAAAACATACTCGGAGGCGCTGATTAAAAATCTACCAAAACAACAGAGGCCTCCAAAGCAGACACCCAAGCAACCACCATCTCAAGACATAGCACATGCAACACATAGTTCACATAGTCAGTGTGCTAAACAGTCACAGCCCTTAAGGCCAAACAACATGCCAGACACACTTGTAATAGGTGACTCCATAGTCAGACACACTGACGTACCGCTCACCAGACTGAACAAGGAGAGGGTCACAGTAAGCTGCCTGTCGGGAGCTAGAATCCGCCACATAACACAAGCACTCAGGTCACTCCACAGCAAGTACAAATATGACTCAGTCATTGTACTTGCCGGTGTGAATGACCTGAGACACACCTCCCTGGACTACATGAAAAGAGACATAGAGGAGCTCTCTGATTATGTAGCCCAGGCCGGTATGACCCTGACCCTGAGCAGCATCTTACCCTCACCAAGAATGATGCCACAGTACAAAGACAAAATGATCAGTTTTAACAATTGGCTTAATTACTGGTGTCATTCTAAGGGGATCCAATGTCTGTCTGCTTGGGATGACATGCTTGACAAGCCACGCTGCTTCGCAAGGGATGGCTTGCACCTGTCACCCCTGGGCTTCTGGATATTGGCCAAGGCTCTTGCCACCCCCATAGTGCCTTTTTTAGGCAAGGCTCAAAGGATAAACCTACCACCCTAGAAAACACAAGTGGAAAAAAACTAAGGGTAATGCTGCTCAATGCCAGAAGTCTAAACCTCAAGATGCACGCCCTTGAAGCCCTTCTCAGTATGGAGAACATCGATGTCTGTGCAGTGAATGAAACCTGGTTCAAGGCTCCTGAGAGCACCCCAGCACTATCAGGTTTTACCTCATATCATGCTTTCCGGCCCCAAAACTTGGACCGAACCACAAAAGGAGGGGGAGTATCCATATTCATCAAAGATACCCACACCTCCAGGTTAGTGGCAATGCACGAAGCATCGGAGACCATCCAGGTGCAACTAACCATAGGCAAAACTGCCTTACAGTTTGTAGCATGCTACAGACCACCCTCTCAAACTCAGGAACCCCACACAGCCTTCCTGAAGACACTAGAGAGTATGAATGTCTCTCCAAATACCATTATATTGGGAGACTTCAACTACCCAAACATAGACTGAGAACATTACTCAAGCCCCAACACCCTAGCCCAAAGGTTCCTAGAATTCATAAACTCAAATGCAATGGAACAACTGGTCACCATTCCCACAAGAGGAGACAATATACTAGACCTGATCATCACAAACATGGGGACAAAATGCTCCACACTGGAAGTATATCCCTCTTTGGTAAGATCAGACCATAAATTAATCTCACTGGAAATCCACATCCCGCCCCCACCCCCTGCACAAAAGACCACAGTGAAGAACTTCTCAAAAGCCAACTTCACACTTCTTAAGACTGAAATGATATCCTTCAAGGCCCCTGGGCTAGTGGAAACCACAACCCACACTGCTGAATCCTTTGCAAATGCCTTCTACGGGCACCTTCAAGAATGCATGGATCATGCAATCCCAAATAAAACCAAGACCCATTCCCCCAAAGGCAGGCGTCCGGTCTGGTGGACCCCAGCCATAAACAAACTCTACAACAGGAGGAGGAAGCTACTACATGACAGAGCAAAATCCCTAAAAGGGAAGGCATCTCTGATCAGTACTAGCAAAAAACTACGATCACTCATAAAATCATCCAAGGCCAACTTTGAGAGAAAAATCGCAAAAGACACAAAAGACAATCACAAGGCCTTCTTTAGCTATGTTAGAAGCCTGGGTGGAAACTCCCAGATATGCTCAGAGTTCGTCCAAAATGATACAAAATACACTGAACCCAATGACATTGCCAACATTCTGGCAGACAGGTTCAGTGCAAATTTCTCCTCCCCCCCAAAAGGAGAAATAACTATCCCAGCAGAGTGTAGCCTCCCTAATATCTCAGATGCCCAGGTGAGAGCTGCCCTCTCTAAAGCTAAAAACACAGCATCAATGGGACCGGACGGTGTCCCGGGCTGTGTGCTACATGAACTCCAAAAGGAACTAAACCCACACATAAGGCTGCTGTTTAATCTTAGCCTTACTGCAGGATACGTACCCAAAGAGTGGAGTACGGCGACAGTGGTACCACTTCGCAAAGGCGGTGCTTCTATGGACCCTGGAAATTACCGTCCCATAAGCTTGATGAGCCTGGTCTGCAAAGCTATGGAGAGGATCATTATGGAACTCATAAACAAAGACATTGGGGACCTACAGACATTGGATCTTACCCAATTTGGCTTTGTCAAAGGCAGATCCTGCCTTTTGAACTTGATCGACTTTTTTGAAACAGTCACTAAGGCCATTGATGAGGGTAAGGCAGTTCACACAGCCTACCTTGACCTTGCAAAAGCCTTTGACACAATACCCCACTCAGGCATCATAGACAAACTCACCAGCTTAAATGTAAACCCATATGTCACAAGATGGGTTGCAAACTGGCTCAAGGACAGAACCCACAGGGTCAGAGTTGCTGGAGCTATGTCAGACTCTAAGCCAGTCACAAGCGGTGTCCCACAGGGCTCAGTCCTGGGACCCCTCTTGTTCGGCATTTATTTTTCCGAGGTACAGGCAAACATAGGAGGATTGTGGCTGACAAAGTTCGCAGATGACTGCAAACTGGGTGCCATAATTGATACTCCAGCGGACACAAACATCCTTCAGAGAGGCCTCATAGAAATGGATAATTGGTGCCAGAGCCATGGCCTTAAGCTGAATGCCAAAAATGTATAGTCATACCCTTTGGGAAAAACAAGGTACCCACAAATTACCACATAGGTGGTAATCCATTAATCTGGAAGAGGTAATCAGGGACCTTGGGACCCAGGTTGACAGTAACCTCTCATTTGACACTCACATTGCCAAAGTGGTTATGAAGACCTTCTATATTGCCCACCTTATCATGAAGGGTTTCACATCTAGATCAAGAGAGGTCATTGTGCCCTGTACTCTTCTCTTATCAGGCCAATGATTGAGTACAATGCCCCATTTGGGATGTATCTTACCCGTCACCTGCAGCAGTTGGAAAGACCCCAAAAGTTCCTCACCAAGAGGATAAAGGGTCTTAAACATATGTCATATGCTGCCCGACTGAAAAAACTCCAGCTCTATTCAGTCGCATACTGCCTACTCAGAGGTGATCTGTGCCTGACGTACAAGGCCATGTCCAATCTGGAATTAATGGACATGCTCCACCTCAGTAAATCCAAATCCACCAGAGCCACGAGAGCAAGAGACTTAAACCTCAACACAGAAATAAATAGGACGTGCTGGAGGGACAGATTCATAACCCAGAGGCTCCCTACACTCTGGAACAGAATCCCAATCCATGTTAGGCAGAGCCCCTCACTGACTCTATTCAAGAGAAATCTTGACGAGTGGATGGGAGATCGTAGGTTTACCCCGGGGGTCATCTCTGTGTCACTACTAGACAGAGGCACAGTAAACTAAACCCTAAAAGGGCATAGTATTCTCATCCTAAGGGGTGGTGAAAGCCACACACACACTGGCTAGGCTTATAAATGCCCTAGGGCAGATAGCCTAGTATGAACCTATGAACCTATGAACTTGGACTTTGTTTCAAGATGCAAGGGCTGTTTTCAGTATTAATTGTAGTCTTCTAAAATATTCTTTACTAAGTGTTATTTGCATTTGTTCATGTTTTATTGTTGATCCTTCATCAATCTCCAAATATTTATACACTCCCACTTGTTCAATTTTTTATATTACATTCCTATCCCAGACTGATAGTTCTTGGTGCTGCAGCTTTCTTGCTTTAAAGGTTGCTTTTACACATTTATCAAGACCAAATCCTTCCATCCACAACCACTTTTTCCCATGTTTGTAAATGGGGTTGGGATGTAACTTCAACAGTGACAATCGTCTATAGGCAAAGTTTACACCAAGACCAAATGACATTCTTATATAATCCGAGAATGTTTTGACCACTTGCAGTTGTGCTTTTAGTTCCTCATCTGATGAACTATACAGTTTTAAATCCTCCACAAAAAGAAGATGAGAAGTCTTTACAATTTGTTCTTTTCTGGGAGCCAAATTGTAGCCATGACCTAATCTGTTAAGTAGACAGCTTAATGGGTTAAGGGCAGGACAAAAGACCAGCAGTGACAAAGAGTCACCCTGGAATATCCCCCTTTGAATTTTTATCCCTGGGATAATAATTTGTCCTTTATCATGACTCTGATGCAAAGTGGCTTGTCACTGTTTCATGGTCACTATAACGTAATTGATCAATGTAGGTTGTATGTTATATATTTGTAAGCACTCTTCTATCCATGAATGTGGGAAACTGTCAAATGTTTTTTTTTTTGTAGTCTATCCATGCCATACTTAGATTCTTCCCCTTTTTACAACTCTCCATTATGACTTTAATTAAGAACAAATTATCCTTTTTTCATATAACTTTCTTTTGTTATCCTTTTATTCTATTGCCATTATTGAGTTTTCTTCTAAATGACTATAAACTCTGTCAGGATCAATTTCAGTGTATAGTTTATACATCATCAGAAGGCAAGTTATTGGTCTATAGTTTTTAGGACAGCTTGCAAGTTCGGTCTTAAGTAGGTGAATTGTTTTTCCTGTTGTTAACCAGGCTAGCATCTGTTCAGGGTGTGTGTATAAATAGTTTTTACTCACTGCTAAATGTTAATGTAAACATGGTAATACTTTTAACCAGAAATGAGTTACTGTATCTGAGCCTGGGGTTTTCTATTTAAGAGCTTTTCTTAATTTTGTTTCATTTTCTCAGGCCATTACTTCATCCCATTTCATATCCTGTACATTTAAACTTCTTATTCTTTCTTTTACTTCTAGCCACTCAGCATCATTATCATTTTCCACAGGATCTTGATATTTCTCCAAAAGGCATCTATGTCTTCTTTTATTTTTGGAGGTGTTTCTATTCCTTTTGCTTTGTTTCCCAGTTCTCTATAAAACTTTTTTGTGTCATCATTAAATTGCTTATTTTGTACTTTTCTGTTATATTCATTTGCATATCTTCTAAGTTTTCTGCCTGTGATGATATCTTTAGTTCATTATTTGCAACAATGTACAATAGATCCTCATCTGTTCTGATACTGTATGTTGCTTTTAGCACATCAATCTTTCTGAGTATTTTTGTTGATCTGTTCCATCTTCTGTACTCTTCTAACAGAGACTCTACTTGTCTTAAATGTTTAATTTTCTGTATTCCATACTTCCATGATGGCATTGGATTTCTCCCCTTCTCTTCCTTTTTCTTGCCCTCTGTTTTTGTGTTAAGACTGTTATTAATTTAACTCCACAATAATATATCTATATACTTCTGTTATCTTGCATGAATTTCAATAACAGTTTTGATTACTGTCTTCATTTGTATTATCAAACTTTTAACATTTTGGGTCTTATTTGTGTCTTTCGGCTTTTCCAGGTTAGGGATCGCCACAGCGGAACTCCGGTCCACTAATGATTGGCAGTAGATTTTTATGTGCTGGCTTGCTAGGCCTAACACACAACCTTCAATGAAGGAACGCCCATTCACACATGTCGCCACACAGAAGACGCTCTAACTGAGAACTGAACGGGCAACATCTAACTGTGAGGCAACTATGCTACCGCAGCACCACCACTGCAGTTTTGATCTTTGATATTCTAGCGGTTAGCGTTGCCGCCTCACAGCAAGAGGTTCTCTGGTTCGATCCTCGGCTGGGGTGCCTTCTGTGCGGAGTCTGCAGGTTCTCCTTGTGGCCGTGTGGGTTTCCTCCCACATCCCAAAGACATGCTGTAGATGGACTGGACACTCTAAATTGGCACTAGGTGTGAGTGTGTGTGTGCCTTCTGTGGAAGGTTGGGTGCTGGGCTGGCAACTCAACACTGTAAAACTCCACTGCCAATCATGAGCAGACAGGTGATCCGCTGTGGTGACCCCTAAATGGGAAAAAGCCGAAAGAAGAAGATTGATCTTTGGTATTCTATTTCTTTTATTGATCTTAATATGTCTATCCATCTCTGTTAAATAAAGCAACTCTTCCCTTAGAACATTTTCTTCTAAACTAAGGGAGTTTTCTTTTTTCTCCATTTCCAACCAGCATTCCCCAGAAAGTTCCAGAACATCTTCCTGTGACATACTTTCTTCAGCTGCATCCTGTGTCATTTGTTGCTCTTTCCTATGGGAACTCACTGGCTTATCACTCCACAGCACAGAGTTGCCACAGTTTTACTCCACAACATTGACTGCATCAGAGATGCCACAGTTTTACTCCACAACACTGACTGCATCAGAGTTTCCACAGTTTTACTCCACAACATTGACTGCATCAGATATGCCACAGTTTTACTCCACAACATTGACTGCATCAGAGATGTCACAGTTTTACTCCACAATATTGACTGCATCAGAGTTGCCACAGTTATTTGCATCTTCACTTGCTGTGCAACAAACAACTGAACTTTTGTAATGGTTTCCTACTGAAGGCCTAAAGTGTCTTCATATGGCAACTGATCAGATGCTTCCTGCTCTACTGGCTTATCCTTAATCTGAGGATTCATTATTTTATCATGCTGTGATGTTATCAGAGTTAGATTTTTGACACTAAATCCATAACGTCAGTTTCTGCTTCTTTAACTTCTCTATTTCTAGTCCTCTTTTCTACTTTCCTTCCTTGTTTTCTTAATTTTTGTATTGTAAAATTTTTCCATTTTCAGATGGCTTTGCCTGCATTTCTCTTCAAATATCTTTGGTGCTGCTTTTTTTGTATTGATTAGTTTTGCTCTCTCCTTTGCATAAATATTGCACCATATTAAGTCTTTTTTTTTCTTTCCCATGTCCATATTTCTTCTTCAGATGTCTCCCACTCCTTCTGTTTTCTTTACTTGGGGGAACTCATTGTTCCATCATGCTGGGATATGCCCTGTGTTAGACTTTCTACACTAAATCCTATACTTTACAGGTAATCCACAACTTCAGTTTCTATTTTTTAACTTCTACTTTACTTATCTTCTGTCCTATATTCCCCAATGTGATCTTATTCTTTGTATTGTGAAATTTTCCCTATCTGCATACATTTGCTTGTATTTCTAATCAAATACCTTTAGAGCTGCTTTTTGTATTAAGTTTGCTTTCTTCTTTGCATAAATATTGCACCATATCAGAGCGCACTTTCTTTCCCATGTCCATATTTCTTTTTTTAAAACTTTCAAAAATCTCTAGATTTTGTGCTTTACATTTTCACACTTCTTCAGTGACTTCTTCCAAACATCCAAAGGTTTCCTGGTCTATATAACCTTTTCATGAATATGTTGTGTTAATGAACAGAAATTTGCATTTAAAGCTTTTGACAGTTTTTCTTGTGTAAATATTTTTCTTACCTCTGATATCTCTCTTAATTTTTTTGTATATCTGCTGTCAGGAACTATACTAATGATATGTAATTTCTTTCTTATTCTGAATAGTCCACTCTGTCATTTTATGGCTGTTTTTTGGCTTGTAGGATTTGTGGTTTTTGTGGACTACTACTTCCTTCTATAGCAGCGGGGGGTCAGTCTCCCCCCCCCCCTGAGTCTAGCCTAACCCCATTGTAAGAATGTTTCCATATCTTGAGGATTCTGCACAGTCATTTTTTTCCAGTCCTGGCAGCTGTGCACCTACCAGGATTGGGCACATTTTTATCCAGGGAGTTGTGCACTTAACTGTCTTTTTTATTTTTTAGCCTACTTCTGTCCATGATATATTCTATATAAAATACAGTCTCTATATCTGTGTCGTCTTGGTGAGATTTCATAAAAAAAAATGTCTACCTTATTAAGGCACTCAACAAGACTTGAGAATGAATTCATTTCCGGCAACATTACTCTCCATTGCTTGCTGATTTTATCATCTCTCCATTTGTACTCCCATAGACAGATATAGATATATATGGGTGTACAACATATAATCTAAAACAGCCTGTGTCGACTGCAATAATATTGTCTGTAAAAGGTCAAAATAAATTTAACTGACAAATTCTACACGAGTTAAACAGCATCAGCACATGGAAACTCTAACTTAAAAAGAAAAAAAAAGCAAATAAATACATTATTTTTTCAAGTGGGGGGCAAGCCCTCATGATAATTAAATTTGCTAACTCTGAGATTATACAAACATGGGGTAAGAGAAAATTTACCAACCTCTGAATATGTGTGATTACACACACTTGTCAATCAGCTGCCTACTTGACAATATACAGTTGATTAGATAGTAGACCATACACACACTCAATTCCTGGGATTCATTAAAAATCGTATAGATGCTGAGATACACCTACAGAATGTAAGCATGTTAGAGTGATGAGCAGCAATACTAATCAAATATGCATGTTTCTCATCATGCCTACATATTTGCAGGCACCTTTTCATTGCCATTAATAGTGTTCATGGACATGGAAATTGCTTGCAAGCATGAGCACAGAATATAAACAAAAGGGCTTGCATATACAATGCTCACATCCAAGCACACACTGTAGCCCAGACATATTAAGGGCAAGTGCATGGAAACACTACAGAAGGATGGGAAGTGAAATAGGGGAACTGTACACAGATTTTGGTATACCGCATAATTAGTTGTCAAAGGGGAAATTTTTAAAGTATACTCATATCCCACAGATGTGGCAAAAGTGTACAAGAAGCATTTCTGACATAAATCCTTAAATACTGATGTAATGATAATTAATGTTAGTGACAATACAGCGGCTATGTACAAAAATACAACAGATATGCTTATAAAGAATGTTAAAGGGTCATAAAGCTGTAATGTAACAATAGCAAGTGAAAATGTGATATACATGTTAATTAAATGTTGACTTGAGATAACAGCAAGGATATAAGATACACTGTGGGATGAATGCATAGACTGCAGTTATTGCATATGAGATGTATAAAAAAGGGATTTATGTATGCAAGCTGACAGTACTATTGCATTGTCCAACTCAGAACATGTAAATAAGAACAAAAGTCCCTAACAGCTGTAATGTCAGGAACATCTGAAATGCACATGTTATTGCAAAAAAATGACAGTGGCGCCAACAGAAAAGGGGATCATCACTTATAAGTATGCACGAGACGAGCAAGTGCTGTATAGTTCTTTAAACACTTCATCATAACCTAATAACAGACAACATACAAAGTGACAAATGACAAGACAAAGTGCACAATGCCATGAGTCCAATTATTCCATTGCTGATTTGCAAACATCTCTGACATTGTAACAAGTGGGCATGCTCACATGGAATTACAGTGAATGGTAACATAGCAGCAACACATTAGAAAGTGTCATCACAGAGGACCAGTCACAGTTTCTGATGGTCTGGCAGCAAGCCATACAGAAAGAAACATTTATGGAATCCCTCATTTGTCATTAAGCTGTATAGTGTGACAAAAACAATTGCAGTATTAAAGACATGTCTAGATGAGATGAAGGCATGCAATACAGCAAAATTATCTTGTGAACAGGCAATGCATGTGAACAATTAATGCTGTAAGAAACATTCATATCATGTCATTTTCAAACACATGCCAAGACAGATATCGCAGAGCTGCTTAACAATCATGATCACCGAGTATCAAGTCATGTCATGAACAATACCCTTAAAGAGCTTACACACTTTCCTATCATTAGATTACCTAACTTGTAGGAAAAGTGCTTATAAAGGTGTACCTTTGATTGTCCTACTCTGTGTGTAAGCCACTGCTGTCTGACAGACAAATATTACCAGATTCAAACCCCTGCCTCTTATATAAGGCTCTCTCCAGAGCGCTCTACTGACTGCATCTATCACAATAGACAGTGATGGAAGCTGTTACAAATAACTGATCTGAATGTATGCATTAAGATATGAACAACCAGATTTAGCCAGAATACTGGAAAAGAACTACATATGTTACTGCCCAGACAACAGTGAGCATTGCAATATGAATGCTTCTTTGACAAGGAAGCTGATTCCATCATATAGGGCACACACTGTCCCAGAACTGAACCACAGTTTATCTGTGTAGATATACTATGTAAGGGAATACTCAATGCATAAGAGCACTCATAGTGTGTTTTGCCCCAGATAACTATTTCACTGCTATGCAATTACAACCTGTAATAATATATCATTGTCCAAAATAAAAATGGATAACAATAATTAGATAAAATGGTGTTTATATAATGTCAGTGTATTTATATAACATTTCATCTTCCAAGAACTGAACAGCAAGCTATGTGACTGTATTGACTAATTATATATATATATATATATATATATATATATATATATATCTATTTATTTATATGCATGTATGTATATATATATATATATATATATATATATATATATATATATATATATATTACTATTATGACATTCAACCTATGCTAACTTATTAAATCAGGTGTAAGTGGGGTAAACAATCTCTGAGATAAAAGGGATGGTGGAGCCCTCTCCCACTGTAAATGGACACATTAAAACTATGGATGTCATTCATGCACTACAGTAAGGCCCCAAAAATGCTAACAGACACTGAATGTGGATACTGAACCCATGAGCATTTGAAAACAGAAATATGTGATAATGTACATAATGAATGCACCACAAAAGAATTGTCACTAAAGTTGTTATATATGTTATGTGAATGCAATACATCATGTTATTGCTGCAAGAGTCTGTGTGTCTGTCATTGTTATACTAAGTCAACAACAGACAGCATGTCATCTCATTCCCTCATGCCAGAGAATAACACTTCCTACATATGTTATATATGGAAAATGTATTCGCATGTCATCATTACTCTGAATAAAAGCATTGCTATGCTAACAATTATCATAGCTTTTTGTAAGAGGGATCAACTTCTATATGTGCACAAAGCAAATGTAGTTGACAGCAGTGTTAGTTACATGTACAGTCAGAATAAGAGTGATGCAATGTAGTCTGAGCAGTAATGGCTGGATTTGAACTAACTACCCAAGATCACAAGCTAAAGATTAGTGCCTGACTCAAAAGCGCAACACAACATCTTGAGGTAGAACTGGGACACTGCACACTTAAATGGATGACATCACCACTGTTTATTATCTAGATTTATATGCTAAAAAGTGGCTGGAGTGCACAGTAACACTGTACAGCTATATATCATATACGTCTTTGAAGAATAGTGTACACAGTATGAGGCTGAAAGACAAACTCACTGCTGGCCTCAAACATCTTGCATATGTAGTTACACAATGTACAAAGCACAGTATCAAAGTCATGCAACACAGGTGAATTCCTATTCCAAATGTGAGATACTGTAGGTATGTTAGTATTATGCTATCATTGTGTGGCCAAAAAGTTGTTTTCCCTCTGAATGCTAGGATTTTCTAGTGTAACATAGTGCTACTGTAGTTCAATCTCATAATTAGAAGTATATATAAATATGGTTGCGAAGTGGCTAACATTGTATGACAGTAATCACTGTCACAGTATTTAAGCACTGATGGACTCAAACCACCAAACTATTCATTCACACCATCTATACAGTACATTATCAGCAGCAGCAGCACCACAGCAGAATAATGACTCTAAGTTAGTCATTCAGCATCTATGAAGGGATAACATCAGCAGTGTTTTGCCAAGGAGATGTGTCAGGTAAAACTAGTTTTACAGCCATCTGGGGTTGTGAAAGTTGCCACTGCTAATGTGTCTAAAACAGTCCTGAATTCATTTGCAGTTACACGTGTAGAAGTTAAGCACTGCTGAATTTGAACATCCTACCTATTTGCACATTCTAGAGAACAGTGTGAGACATGCAAGCACCACAGGAGATGTCTGACATTTAAGTTTAATCCAGGGAACACTAGTGCTCTCGGCCTAAGTATTGACAAAAATGAATTCAGCTCAGTGTTGTGTATTATGTGTGTATTATATTTCCACCACGTAATTGTTCATAGAGTACCTGCAGTATACAAAATTTAAACTCATGTTCATGGCCCTTATCTACTTTTTGTCTGTACAGAGCATTAGTAATTACTTGCCACTTAATTTCAGAGAGATGGCTGCCAATATGTTGTTTAAGTTTTTGGTTAGTCTTGCCCATGTAGTATGACTCACAGTTTTCATACAAAGCTGGATAAACTATATTTTTTGTATCACAATTCCCTGATGTCCTTAACTCAAACTATTGGCCATTAATAGGATGTACAAACATCTTGTTCATGTAGCTATACTTACAATACACACATTTTCCACATCAAAAAGTGCCCTTCCTAGTAGTCCTGAGGTGCACTGTAGTCTTAGGTTGTTCTTTATAACAAAGTAACTAATTCAAGTCATGGCATCTCTTATATACAAAAGATGGTTTGTTATAAATAATGGATTGTAACTCAGGTAAATCTTGTCAAATATGGCAGTGTTTATCAATAATACGTTTAACTTCATTTGTGTTCTTATTATACAATAGCATGCATCTAAGGGTTCTGGAATGAGCATTCAAGTTTTTTATCAGTACTATGGCAGGTGGTAGAAAAAAGCCGGCCTAGCTAAAGTTGAGCATAATTGTCTAACCTCATCACATATATTGTCTACAGTTTGGGTAGCATAACCCCTATTCTTACTATCCAACTGACTATTCATAACTAGGTCTGATGTATTGAGTCTAGCCAATCTCATTTGATTCTTCACAACATTACTGAACATAAAGTGTAGGTACATACCACTCCTATGCAAGTATGAGTTACATTTGACTGGTTTCTTATTGTGGTAGCTAGGGTACCGTCATGGTTCTTATAAATGGTAATATCAAGAAAAGTAATATTGTTAAGGGTGAAGTTCTGTTTAAACTTAAGAAAATCAAGTGCATTTGAAACATAACAAAAAATGCATTAAACATTTCAACACTGTCCTACCAAATAAAGAACAAATCATCCACAAAGAAACAATAAAATACAATATTGTCAATAAAAAAAGAGTTCTCTGAAGACAATATAAATCTATGCTGTGATATGTACATGGTGATATTAGCATAAGTACTAGTGATGGGAGTACCCATTGCTACACCTCTAACTTGCTTAAACAGTTTCTTCTGAAACAAAAACCTGTTTGTCAGAATTAGCATATGCAGCTGGCATAAGGTATTTATATATGCCTGAAGATATTTAGTAAGTCTAGGAGGTATTCTTTCACAAACTGTACACCTACATCATTAAATATCACTCAAAAGGGAATCAACATCAAGAGTTACAAAGTAATGATCATACAACTTCCATGAACATGACCATTCATGTGACAAAAAAGTCAGTTGTGTCCCTAATGATGGTGCCAGTGTAATCAAAACCTAACCTAAGCTGTATTTCTAAATACCTAGAGGTTGGTTCAGTTATCTGATCTCTATCTGACACAATTGGTCTCAGCAGAGGATTGGATAATGATTTATGGATCTTAGGTATGCCATAAATGAAAAGTATCTTAGGGGCTTCAGTATAAAAATAGTCAAACAACTGAATATGTATTCTGCATTGACTCAATAGTGTCTGCAAAACATCTACAACATGGTGAACAATTAAAGCAAAATCTCATTTAGTAATACATTCATAATCACAAGTTAATAACTCACTCATGATCTTAATATAGTATGCTGTATTGAGTATCACAACACCTCCCCCTTTATCAGTATTTTTATGATGATATCAGCATTGCTCATCAGAGAACGAATAGTATCATGTTCACCTGGAATGAGGTTGAAAAACTTGTTTTGTTTCTGCTGATAGTAAAGTTTATAAATGTTCGATGGCCCTTTCAAATACCTGTATAATACTATTATTATAAGGCAGAAAAGTGCTTGTACATCTAGGGAGGTCACCAGCATTTTTAAGTTCTAAGTCCACACAAAATATTTAATTTCAGATAAAGTTTTAGCAGTAGATGCTGGAATAAAAGTCAACCTTTTCATTAAGATGGACAATTCATTATTTCTCTCAATTCACTTCACTTATACCTTGTACCTCAGAATAAGAGCAGGAAGTACATTCAAGTGAAACAGTCATACTTCTCAAATAATCTTTGTGGAACACAGTATTAGACTTGTATTTAATGATTTAATGGCAAATAATGGGAAAGTAGACAGACAAATGATCACATGCTGTTAGCAGTAGTGACAGTTGATTTTTAAGCAACTATACAATGGCATCACAAAATGTGATAAAATATAAATTCTGATAACCCTCTCTAAAATTATTATTTCAGTAGATTCAAACCATACATCAGATGTCCTATATCTCTAAGTTCATTGCACTTGTCCCATGGAGAAAATTACCTGTCATGTGTGTTTCCTTCCCTGAGTATTATCAAGAGTGCTGCTTGTCTTGCAATGCTGTTGGACTGGTTTGCTCTACCTATGGCAGTCTAAATTTTTCACTTTTTCCCTTAAGCAGTAAAAGTGACTTTCATGCTGCCAGGTGGTACATCAGTGCAGAAGGAAATAGTCATCAGAAGCATTCAAGCAGCTTTTTGTGATTAACAACATGATGGCACATGAAATAGATCACACTATATATGTGGCAATGAGAATAGCTAGTACTGCATTATAGCAATATAGTAAATCACCTCAGACCTTCTTGCCACATCAGTACTATCAGATATGTGTTACAATATCAGGACATTAGCTAATGTCATGGGAATGGAGAAGGGCAGAGGGATCAGCCAAAATGTTTTCACTGTTCACACAGCACACACAATGAATGTTTACATCATTTCAAATGACTGTCACATTTAGTCAATACTGACCTAACTTGAGTTTCCCACATCAGCACATTCAGACAACAAAATGAATGTCAAGATTTAGTATGAACTCCCTCGGTAAAATGATCTGTGAACAGGTTTCAATCTCGGCATCACCTGTACTGTTTCTCTAAGCTCAATACCTTTACACATTATGCCACTCAGACAGGAATGCGACAGCTTTAATTTTTTCCTTCTGTACTGCTCAGACTGCTGAGGAAAGCACGTCAGTGCCAGTCTTCATTGCACTATTGAGGGCAGTCTAAATATAATTTGTCAGTGTTCACTTTGGGCAGTGAAATATGGTTCAATGCTATTAACCACTGCTAGTTAATAGAGTGCCTTTCCAAACAGCATGTAAATGATTCAAGAAAGGAACAAATAAAGGTAGATGAAATGGTTTAAATGTACATTTCACATGTTTAAGCAACTTTGTTATCTTTGGCAGGGACCTGTATGAATTTTAGCCTTCAAAGAAGGCTATAGAAACCAATCATTCAAGAATATTCTCCCGGTTTGCCACAGATAAAGGCATACATTAGCATGGAGAAAAAAAGTTTAGATGTAATGATAATGTGAAATTGTATCACATCACATTGAAAGTGCAACAGATACACGTTATGAAAGTTGTCCTTTCTAATTTGACAGTAAATGTCTGGATGCTTGGGATATTGCAAACAGTTAGGATACCCATGCACTCAAACAGTATTAAAAAAAGACTGCAAACACTACAGGCTTAACTCTTTCTTTCTGTATGATGCTGTTTCCCATTATGTATGCTTTCTTAATACTAATTCTATCTCTGCTTTCTTAATAGTAATTCTATCTCTGCTTTACAGCCACAAGTTATCTTTACCAATACTTAAAGCATTACCTTGAATATGAATAGCATTTCTTACTAAGGGGCAGTAACTATGGTCATTAAAGCCAGCATCTGAATGTTAGGCCTAAAACTCACTCTCTTAAATCAATCTGCTAAATCACTCAATGTACTTTCAGACTTTTTGTTAAGCATTTCTCTGTGACATACCATTAGTGTGCACACATCAAAGAGGGCAGTCAGAGTAATCATAGATACCTGCAAGCCATTAACAAGAAACTCTTCTCAATACCCATTCTTGCATTGCTAGGGCATGTGCATGTAATAGTGTAGGTCCTTACACCATGTTTACATTTCCTACACTTAGTTTAAATTGTGGCATTCTGGAATGCTAATGATTCAACACTTCATCTGCATACTCTCAGTGCTCACAGTGCTGACCCTGTACTATATAAAGGTAGTTGTGTAGCTAATGTATTTTTTATTTTTATTTCCTAGCATAGCAGACTACACATCTAATATTTTTCCATATACAGATTGTCATATTTAATTATTTTATTTATTTTTATTTTTACATCACTAGTATCTCATCTTGCTTTAATGTTTCCTATGTATTCCAATATCAAACTTTATTTTCCTAAGGTTTTTTAATTACATTTGTACTAGGGTTTTATCTGATGTTATTTAACTCTCTGGTGCTTTTCTCTGCAAGCCTCTTCTGAAAATGGGAATGTATTACCCGGTCAAACTTACCTGGTCAGCAATGTCAATAATAAAAATAAATAATGCCCTTGTATTATAACAGTGAAACATTTTTGAACTACAGAGCTTGATACTGCTAAAAATTTTTGGGAGAATTATTTGTTTTCTAAACTGCTGTATTGTCAAGGGGTGTTGCAATTTCTTGCATAATGCTTTTAATTTAACATTACAATGTGAATTGTAATGACTCTGAAAAGCATTTTGTTTATCTTACATGTTTTTTCTTTTATACTTTTTTGGCATAGCCATGTCTTTATTACAAAAATTGTGCTGCTAAATGGATTTAATTTGATATTTGCACAATTACTGGGGTTGATTTGATTCTACCTTTAGAAGAAGGTCTGGCATTTTTATCTGAGTTAGCAGAAAAAGAAAAAAGATGTTCTATTTGTGGATTTCTATCTAACTGATCTCCACAACAGTGGATATGGCAATTATAATAATTTTGTGTTACGTTTCTACTGCTACATTTTTAATTGTTATTGTTAATGCTGCAATGTATTACACAGTTAAATCTATTTTATCTCCATTACAGAAGTGTTACAGATCAGGGTTTATATTTGACTTTGAAATATATATTTTTGGGGGGCTTTCCTAACTTGGCTGTAATCATAGGGAGCAGTTAATGTTTAAATTATTTGGGTGCTGGATGCATCCATGCACACAAAATTGAGTTCAAAGCCATCCTTTCTGTATATTATAAATGTAATTATGTGTGTCTGTTTTCTATTTTGCACCCAAGAAGAAATCTGTATCCCACAAGCGACCATAGAGTGATGCAAAACATGAGGTAATTATCCGGGCCTTTGTATTGCCATGAAGCATTTTTGAAAGGAGTGGTAGAGGTGATCAATCTGCCTGAGACAGGATATGGCTGCAGGTTGTCAATGACATTAATGTTGTTGGAGGGCATAGGAAAATCTAATCTCAGATTGGACACTGGACAAATGACAGGATAACCTCTGCCCACAATAGGGTGGTTGCAATTGCCTGGGAACAGGTGGCTATGGGGATGGTTCTGCTACCTAACTACCACTAACATAAACAGAGGAGCTCATGTCTACTGTCAGAGATTTAGATAGCTTGGCAGAGGGTTCTCACAGAATCTTTGATACTGCTGCAGCACATGTGGACAACAAACTCAAAGTTTCACAAGCAGACCTTAAGGGTATACAAAATGCAAGTGTCATGGTTATATCTTTATACACATATATCTAAGATGTCTGATTATATATATATATATATATATATATATATATATATATACATAAAGCCAGTGATAATTGTGAGTCATACTACAGTCATATAGAACTAGGGGAGGTTGGTTTGGGTGTGGGGGGATACAACTGTTCACAACATTTTGTATAAGAATATTTTTAATCTGGACTTGTTAAGGAGATTGTTCAGTTTTTCTTGTTTCACTTATATTGTGATACTTAGTGGACTTCTTTCTTTTCCATTCCTCATATACAGGCACTTCTGGATTGCAGGCTGCCAGCCTACCTGCACATGGTAAGCACACATTTGGTTATTGACATTACTGCACATAAGGTAGATTTATATGTATATGACAGTATAGTTTGTGTTGCTTTAGTATCTATTAAAGTTTATCATACCTTTCCTATAAGGAAAATTTGTGATTAGTTTTATTCTCCCTTTTTCTGTTTGTTGTGTTTGTTATAATAGGTGGTCCTGAGAATGACACTGTGGAACTTCTACTACCTGATGGAGTATATGTAGCCGTTGATGATGATGGTGGGGATGAGGATGCACAGACTGGGACTGCAGAGGGTCAGTCTGACACTGAGGTTGTGGCTGTCACATCCCCTGCCCATGTTTCAGACACAGTCAGTATGCCTATGCATACCCAGGACGCAGAGACCTCTGATATAGGACAGGTTGAAGGTGACATAGTGGATTCAGCTAATGTGGTTACTCTGGTTGCAGAGCCAGCTGCTTCTCATAGTAGCCATCATGATGGCATGGTGCCACACAGGGGATGTGGTAGATGTGATCAGAGGAGTCCTGCTGTCCACTCCCTTCCTGATGCTCAAAAGAGACAGTGAGAGTACTAAATGTTGTGCATTCTGATGTGAGTGACTCCTGAAACTGTGTGCGCAACTCCTTGGACAGGTTGAATGACACACTTGATTGGGACATGTCTGTGATGGAATGTCTGTTGTGGGAAGATGGTCATTCACATAGCTAGAGAGCTGTAACATATTTTGGTGTTAGCAGACAAGGCCATGCAAGATAATGTAACTATAGTGACACTACATCCACTGCTCCATCAGTGATTGCAGTGTCCACACTCACATGTGGTATGCCACAGAGTTGTCGTCTTGGACATAGTCATGAGGAGAGCTCATCCAGCAGACATCCTGACTTCTAGCCAGGGCTGTGGAAGCAGCAGTGTAACACCTGCCTGGCAGATGTGGCTCTTATGGTCAGGGGTAATGACGTTGAAGTGAGTACACTACCATGCATGTCTCACACATGTTCAAACTGTCAGGATGTAGTACTAGCATGGTGCTCGATTGTGCTCATGCAAAAACACAGACATACAAACAAAACAGTTTTTTACTTGCCTATACCACTTTAAACATATGCAAACTATGTAAACAGTACTGTTGACTGCTGCACAGCTGTTGTTACTGGTCCTGAACACTGTATACTCTAAGTGATACAGGTGTTTCTTACCTGAACACACCCACTTCATCAGTGTCAGCCTTGCCCTCCTATTACCCCCTTACCCTGTGCACATGATGATGAGTGTTCTCTGCCCTTTGCACATCTTTGTGACTTAGGGTTGCATATATGTATGATGCACACAGTGGATAGCTAACACTTGGGTTTTCACAAGCTTGCATTTTTCAATATGAATTGCAGAAGAAGAGTTGTTGATTTCTTGTTCACACTCACTTGTGAGTGATTGCTTCTATAACTGTTGAACATCATTGTATTTCAGTATTGTCATAGCACTGGAAGCATTAGGTACTGCAGTTTTCCTTCCTGGTATACTTGTGCAACTGACTGTATAATTGACTCGATCCATGTTTTGTAGTTGATGGCCAATTGAAATGCTTAATGCACATTATTGTTTGTTATACTGAAGTGAATATAGCAAAAGTCTGACAGAGGAGATATTACCGATGTAACTCCACACCTTAGATAAATGCTCTTCTTAGGGGCATATACATATTTCCATATGAGACTAATCAGTTCTATAACTTATTTATTTGTCTTTACAGTTGCCACACTTACCTTATCATTAGAGCAGGTACAAATTGTGTCCTTAGGGGATGTCCCTTCCTGATGCCATCAAAACATAGCCATTACATTTATTTATTTATTTGTTTGACATTTGTTGACCAGGATAGTCTGACCTAGCTATTGCCCTTTTTCGGCAGAGGCCCAGGGAGAAAAGCTCCACAATCATAATACACAAACAAATATAGAGAGTACATAGTTCATTAATAATAAAAAAAAAACACAGTATTACTCCATAAGGTTACACATGACATCACAAGGGTTAGACAGATGATCAGTTTGTGCAATTAAATACACAGATTGTGTCAAATGCAGTTTGTCAAAAATATTTACAGAATACATTCATACATACAACAGGAAAACAGGGAGTCCATTTAGAAGACACTTTGCATGTAGAGGCAGTGTCTAGAGTATAATAAAATCACTTTGTCATCTGGTTCAGTAGTAGCATTTTACACACCATAAAGATAGTCAGTAAAGGAGACGTATTTGTTCTGGCAGTGTCCTGAGCATAATAAAACATTAAGCCATCAGATTCTGTAGAAGTATTTAAATACCATGTAGGAATTCTTAGAGGAAATAGTTGTTGTAGTCATGGGTGATATAAAGCTTGAGGGGAGGTTTATAGAAGTAGTGAAGGGGTAATGAAGTTTAGAGAGAAAGGATGACAGGAGAGGTGTGGGTTTTTAAGTTGATGAAGTTGTGAAGGGGGTGTTATCAAAGTCATGTATAGAAGATAGGCTGGATGGAGATACAGTTAAGAGGTTCAAGGAGGATGTTTACAGTGGCAAGTCTAGGAGTTTATCAGGAATTCTTTCAGAGCATTTTTGAATTTTTGTGGATGGTTTATATTTCTAATAAATAGAGGAAGTTTGTTCCAGGAGAGGGAGGGGGAGTAATTGTAGAGATTTTGGCCAATGGATCTTTTTGCTTGTACATTTCTAGCAGATTTTGGTCAGAGCTTTTAAGGGCCCTAGGAGGAGTATAGAGGGAGACTAGAGAGGAGATATTAGGGCAGAAGGAGGGCTTGCAGAGGATGGAATGGATGATCAGTAGTTGAGAGAGATGCAGTTGGTGTGGGAATTCTAACCAATTTAAGGTCTTGAGAGAAAGACAATGGTGAGATTTAGAGGTTTCGTTGGTAACAAATCTGGCAAATTTATTGTAGGTGGATTCAAGTTTAGCTAAGAATCAGGACTGCAGATTAGTCAGAATTTGTGAGGTGTAAAAGAGACTAGGTAGATGGTAGGCATGGGTAAGGAAGAGTCGAGACTCTTGTTAGGAATTTTTTATTTCTGCAAATGAGGTCTAGTTCCTGGTAGTTTTTTTATGCACTGGAGTTAAATGAAGGTCAAATATGAGTTGGTCATCTATGATGGCTCCCAGAAACTTAGTACGTGTTTCAACCATGATAGTTGTATTGTTAAGGGATGTAAAAGAGAAAGAGGGTTTAAGGTGAGTGAGGGAGTTAGGGAGAAATAACAGAAGTTTAGTCTAGTCTGGATTAAGTATTAGCTAGTTATTATAGAACCAGTTTTCAATAGATTTAAAGGATTTTTGGGTGAGGGTGTTCAGATCAGAGCAGTTATCAGGGAAGGTAATGACTGTGGAGTCATCAGCATATTGTATGAACGATAACCCAGCACACAATGTGTATAGGGGATTTGTAAAAATGTTGAATAATAAGGGACAAAGTATTGATCCTTGAGGGACTCAAATCTTGATGGGGAGAGCAAGGGATAGTGAGGAAAGCCATTTAAGCAATTGTTGTCTGTCAGTGAGGTATCTGGTAAAGCAGGAGCAGTTAAATTGAGAGATTAAGGTCAGAGAGTTTAGCAAGGAGTAAAGGATGTGAGATAGTGTCGAAAGCTTTAGGGAGGTCTAAAAATAGGAAGGAGATGAGTTTTTTTGTTGTCTCTGGCTAGTGAGATATTGTTGGTAAAGAAAATGAGGGCTTTAGTTGTATTATGGTTGGTACGGAAACCATGTTGTGTGGAGATTAGCAGGTTTTTCTTGGATAAGATAGTCCAAGATTTGTTTATGTACACATTTTTCCAGTATTTTAGAGTGGGGACAGAATTGCTATTGGCCTATAGTTAGTTAGTTCTGTGGAGTTACCTCTTTTGTGAATGAGTAGACTGTAAAATTGTTTCCAGATAGAGGGTAATGTGGATTCACTTAAAGAGCAGCTAATAAGGATCGAAATAATATAGGCTAATGAGCTAGCAGCTGTCTTAAGGAAGAGTGGAGATGAGTTATCAGCTGAAAACAAGCATGGTATAAGTTTAAGTAGTAGGTGTTTTATGTAACTTTTGGGTACAGGTTTTAAACAGAATGTGTTGTTTTGTTTAGCAGGGGTTGAGGGGTCAGGGGAGTTAACAAAAATGGAGGTTTTCACCAGTTTGCTAACAGATCAATGAAATACGAGTTAAACACAGATGCAGTTTCTTGGAGAGTATGGTTTGGATATAGGTTTGGAGTTCAGGGGTTGCCTGGGTGTGGTATTTGACTAATGGAGTTCCAGAACTTTTTTGGATTGATAGAATGTAAAGTTTGGGGTTTGTTGTAAAAGCTTTTTTTGTCTTTAATGATGTGTTTTTTGATAAGGTTGTGAAGTTTCTTATAGGTTTGCAGATGCAGGAGGGATTTTGTTGCAGACCAGATTTTCCAAGCATTGTTTTCTTTTAAGCATTAAAGAGAATGTTGTTTGAGATAACCAGGGTGAGATGAGAGATTTAACTCTAATTGTTAGAAGGGGGAGCAAGGGAATTAAGAACATTTAGAAATACAGAGTTAAATTTTTGCATTGTGTCATCAAGAGGTAGATAAGTTAGAAAGGACATGTTAATGGAGGAGAGAATGCTATTAAAGGTATCAGAGTGGAAATTGGAGAATTTATGGCATTCTATAAATTTGTGAGGTCTGGAGTGGTGGGAGGAGAACCTATGTACTCTAATTGGTAAGTGATCACTTAATGAGTCAGGGAGAGATTCGGGACAGTGATATTTGTGTGGATGAGAAACTAGTATCCAGTCTATAATAGAACTGGAATTAGTTGATTTATTTTTATGGGGTGGTGATTAGTTGTGAGAAGCCATGCAAGTTAATGCTGGAACAAGGGCTATTAGAGGTCAATGATATGCAGCTGATGTTGACGTCTCCTAGAAGAGTAGTTTCATTACTTATATTATATGTGGCCAGGAGAGGATTTGTTCTAATATGGTGATGTTACCACCAGGAGGTATATATATTGTAGCAATAGTTAGTGTACTGTGGCTGTTCATTTTGCAGTTGGCAGTTAGGAGTTCAGCAGGGTGAAAAGAAGGGGGAGATTTGGATGGGAGGACAAGGTGAGGTGGTTAGAATAAATTATAACAACTCCTCCACCTTTTTTAATTAGGTCTGTCAAGACGAAGGATGTTGTAACCAGGAGGAAGACATTTTTTGTCCAAGATGTGAGGTTTGAGCTCAGTTTCAGTAAGGGTTATTATATGTAGGGAGTGTTGTGTCATCCAAGCCTGAAATTCACTTACTTTGTTGAGAATGCTGTGGATATTCATTGAGTATATTGTTAAATGCTTAGCAGGTACTTTGGTGTGAAGAGTAATGGGATGTGTAGTTAGGTTATTTATGAGGGGATGAGTATTTGGTCCTGGGTTAGGATTAATATCACCTGAATGGAGCAAAGTGTTTGAAGGAATAGTTAAGGTTTGGTGAGAGAGGTGATATAAGTAGCATTTTGGCTTGGTTCTGGGGATGATATGGGTATAGGGGGGATTTTGATTTTGGGAAGGGAGGAGTTTGTAGTAGGGAAGATAGATAGTTCTACTGAGAATGAGTATTGGGATTGAGAAGCTGGGGTATGATGAATGGAGGTTGGAGGAAGGTGTAGTGGATTTATATGTGGTTGGATGAAGAAAGTGGGAGGGGTATGTCATGTGTACTGGCTGGGTGGATGGGCTTGGTGACTGAGTAGTGATAGGTAAGGAGGGGGATAGTGTAGAATATAACTGGTGAAAAATGGAAGGAAAGGGAGGGGCTAGGGTGGGTGGAGAAAATTAGGTTAGCTATAAATCTAATGTATTCAGGGGTGGGTGGGAATGGCAGGCTGAGTAGGAAAAGAAAAACAATCAGTAAAACAGTAAAAACAAAGCTAAGGCTATTCGTTAGAAAAAACTGAATAGTAGAGATGAGTGAAAGAAACGTCAGCTATTTGTAAGGAAAGTAGTGGTGGGGAGGGGTTAAGTAAAGGTCATGCTGTTTGAGAGGCATCAGTTTTCCTATTTGTATGCGGGTGGGATCTTAGGCTTTGAGCTAAGCTAGTGAGTGTGTGTGTGTGTGCTATCCTTTGCATGTTAGCCAGAGCCAGGGCATACTCTGCATGCCTCCATCTGTCAGCATCATCTGTTAGTAGTTCTCTCTCAGACTGCTCATCTATACCTGCTGCTGCTACTTCTGGCCATGTTCTGTAGTCCTTCAAACTGTGGCCCAGCCCCTAAATTTTCTTGCTGAAGCTGTTTCCTGAATATTATATTGTGTAATATGGGACAGACTATAAGTAGTTCAGCAGAGGTGCCTGGGCCATACTGCAATGCACCTCCTGATATGTCCAGACAATAGAATCTTGAGTTCGGCAATCCAACCACACATTCAACAATATTCTTAGTTTCAGCATGGGCCTAATTGTATCCTTGCTCAGTCAGGTTGTGTGGGGTTCTCATAGGTGTTATAAGCCAGGGCTCTACTGCTATTACCCATAGCAAGCCTGGTGTAGAGCACGGAAGTCTGCCATATGTGTGAATCATGGAAACTGCCCGAGTTTCCCGCACAGACATTGTAGGCGATCTCTTGGGCATTACAGACATTCTGTTGATATACCTCCTTCCCTGTTCCCCAGTTGAGGCTTTTATTTGTATGTGTGTGCAATGTATGGACCCCAAAACTACAGAGAAGTGTGCTATTGCATAGAATTACTGCATGGCTCTTGCTCTCTCCTGCGGTGTCCGTGGGAAACAGATGCACTCCCTTGCATATAGTAGCACTGCATTTAAAAAATGATGTGATATTCTAGAGGCTGATGTCTATGACATCGCTAATACACCTTATGTAGTTCTCTGCTAAACATACCTTTCCTTCCACTGGGATGAATTCAATATGATTTCCCTGGGGTCTGAGATGGGAATGGCAGAGGCTGCATATTTCCTCCAGTGTTTTCCCGCTACCCTGTATCTCTCACCAGTTTCTGTTTCATGCATTCCATGATAAGTCAAACAAGGTCTAAATGCCATATTTCTTGCATGAGGTCTGGAAGCAGCAACAGCAGTACCCTGATTAAAAGCCTGTAGAAAATGCAGCAGAATAATGGCAGCAGTAACCCCTAGCATGTTTTTATTCTAAGTGCAACCGTGCTTGTATTCCAAAGAGTTTTTATGTACATGGCAAATGCCTACACTGAGTGCACATGATTGCTTTAAGGCTTCTCAAATAGCTCTGCCATTTTTGATTGATTAATTAACATGTACTTCAATTATTTTTTCTTTCATTAGCATATTCTGCCTTTTATCTTTGTTTGGTGACTCTAAGCTTACTGAATACCAAATAGCATGTTATCATGTAGCTGTTAATGAATCCGACCCATTTTCTGTTACATCACTGGGTTGTTAAATCCTCCCTTTATTTCCATTCAAATCTTTATGTGAGCCATGAGGAATATGGGGGTTTGCTTGCATTTGGGGCACAGCTCCTTCCTACTGCAAGATGCTAGCAAACAATCTCAATACGATTCATCTTTTCAGCTTCTACAATTGCATGCTTTCCAGATGCACTAAACAGGAGATATATCTAAACGGACAATGTTATTGGACATACCATACCTCCAGTCAATACAAAGGACATGTTTATAATGTACTATCAAATTAAGGTACTAATACAGAATTTTAGCTGTTTATATATTACGATAATAAGATTTTTCCATTACAGTATTGATATTTCTTAGAATATCTAGTGTAAACTTATAAAACATTTTTTTCTTCTAAAATACCAGTCATTTGACATGTTCATGCTTTCCTGGGTGGTAAGCTTTGCTACAGAGTGATAGTTTATTAGTAATGGGGACTTATATGCTTTCATTCATTCATGATTACCCACTTAATCTAATGCAGGGTTACAGGACGGTATAGCCTATCCCAGCACTTAATGAGTACAAGACATACAAGCCAATCCTGAATTAGGTAACAGCCCACTGCAGTTTGTATATACACACACACACACACACACACACACACACACACACACACACACACACACACATACACACACACACACACACACACACACACACACACTGTAATACTGCACACAGAGTCCAGGGCAATTTGGAAAAGCTTCAGTTCACGTATAACATGTGTTTGGACTGTGAGACGAATTTGGATCCCCTGGTAAATCCCTACACTGAAACAGGGAGGATGAGATGACCATACAGAAGGCACTCTGGAAGACCAAGAGCTGTGAGGCAACAATGTTAACTGTTGTACCAGTGTGCTTTACCAGAAATTGTGTACTAAACTGATCTCAAATAAAATTCATGTGGAAAAAATCCAGCAATAGGCTAATAGTGGCCCACAGTTCAACTATGCCAGCAGATCTGATTTGATATTAAACTAGGGCCTAAATTAAATAACTAATAGGTTGAATAAATAACTGCTGCCAAAATTATGGACAGCAACTAAAAAATGCATTACTGTGTCCTTTGAGAAGTCATCTATCCCTGATGAACAATATACCCCTAAGAACTAACCCAGTTAATCGGTATTTGGGGACTTATGTGGACAGTGACCAACATGTTTCCTTTGTTGTAAGAAAGTCCTTCTTTGTCCTGGTCCCCTTCAATAAACACATCACACCCAATGACATTTGACGACCTTTATTAAAACTTCCATAACATAGCTTTGATCACCACAATTTATGAATTACAACTAGACATAGTATATTTGATTCTAAACACAGCATAAACATCCTTGTAATGTTAATCAGGACAGCATACCTGCTCATCCTGCCTCAGTAAGCAGTATCCATACCTTTGCTCACTTACTTTACTTATGAAGCAGCTTCCAGAACTCACTTCATATCCCATTTATGAAGCAGTATCCCACCTCACTTCATAAACCATTCATTGAATTACCTTCCAACCAATAAGCAGCATCCTTACCTCCATTTGCTTATCTGTTCAACAAATGTCTTCCAGCTGCTCATTTCCTTTCCTTAAATCCTTGAAATGAACCTCCAAACACCAGAGGGGGGAGAGAAGAGGGCATGTCTGTCCCTCTTCTGTGCCAATCAGCCTGACCAGGCTGTCCCCCCTCCCACCTACCAAAATTCTATAACCAACTACCCCCATAAAAGGGGGAGTAAGTCGAACATCATTCGGTGTACCCATTTGTAAACCAAATCTGATCCTTGTCATCAACCCCAAAGCCCTAACATACCAATAATGAAACGTACCTTGATGAACCCAAATAAAATGACAATACCTGTGACTCCCTTGTACCACACCAGAACATCCCTCCAACCGAATACATTCCTTTTCCTCCACTTCCGTCAAACAACTGAGCACTGCTCCCCCTGTTAACTGCACTCTGTGACTGCACTGCACCACTCTGGTGACCAGGACCTGTTCTGCGACTGATATTGTCAAAAGCAGGAACAACCACCCTGCTGACTCCATCACCTTACATCCACACTACTTTCTTCAGGCCCCAATTACTGCCACCTGTCACCTCACAATTGCATTTAAACCACCATCATGGCCTTTACTAGTATAATCTGAAATGCACCCCAAACAGTAAACCCAAGTCAAGCAAACTTCCCAAGCACAATGTGCCACAGAAACCTGCAAAGTCCCATGTCACCAGGTCAACCCAGGTCACTGACCTACCATCATGCCTAAAAGCCACTTTCTGGCCAGCCAATGGATATACTAATGAACAAACTGCCATGTCTTTCCCTAATAAAACAATTGTCTAAAATTACCATCATATCCACCATCCACAAATGGATGCCAGACTTCCCCTTGAATTCCACCCCTGTCCCTTGAAGGACAACAGCATATGTAAGAATAAGAAATTAAACTTAGGTAGACTACAAGGACCTTAAAACCATTAACCTCATACCTACTCATAAGCTGTCATTCGATGTATGGCATCCTCAATAACCACACTGGATTCTTGTCATCACTGCCTAAAACCCTACCGCATAACAAACAAAGTAGCGAATTGCCAGAACAGTCAAATCAGTTAAGTGACAAACCAGAACCTCATAACCTAGCATAACCTCTGTACATTGGATACAATTCCGCTTACCTAACCAAAAATAGTAGTCTTACCATGATTCCCAGATCAGTACCCAACAAATATACCACCCAAAATTAAACCCATGCCAGGAAAACCACGTCAGGACAATGTACCACCAAAAATCTAAGAAGCCGAATGTCACCCAAAACAAGCCAAGGTTGATTTGCCATCATGCCCAAGTGCTACCCATCCTCTATTTATTTAATTTCCTCTTTTTTTTTTTAAAAGAAAAAACTCGTGACCACAATGCTATTTCTTTTCTCTAATGATCCAATTAAAGTATTTCTGCCATCGAACCCACAATCCCTTATAAGGCAACCAAATTCTAAAACCAAAATTCAGACATCCTGAAAAACTGCACAGTAGGAATATACTCCTTTCCCTGAGTCCCCATGAAGTAGTACCTGAAAACTCCCCATGATGCTCAGTAACAAAGGACTCTTGCAACATATGACACCTAAAGGATAATGTCAGTACTATACTATGCTTCTGATTAAAGTGCTGACCATTGGCCAAACCTAACACTTGCATAACCTTGAACCACCCCAAAGTTCATTATCTCCTGATGCCAATCCACAACATTCAAAACTAACCTTCACTCCCATACTACCTATGTCACTAGTAGCATACAACATGGCCAACTGCTGAAAACCTCAGAAGCATGCTATGTTTAAACACTCTATCTCCCAGGTAAACAAAACACCCTGTCCCAAAATATCCCCAACACACTCTCATGCCGTCAATGATCCTAAAACCCTACCTACAAAATTCACTCAAGCATAAATGAAATGGTTCTTGTGGTACTCCTTTCTAAACCCTAACCTAGTATATAACAGTACCAATATCTATGACCAGTTTCATGCTTCCATCACTATGGTACATCATGGGCCCTCTACCAACACAGCAAGCTGAAAGGATAACTAAATGCACCACAAGAGTTCCAAAAATTCTGACGTGCCTAACTGCATATAAAGAGGTGCCCCAACATCCTGAAGCAATCGTTATAACCCTAACACAACGTGATACCGTCTGCAAACAAACATTGCCTGTTGTGACATTACCCCATCTGTGGAAACCCCAGACCCTATAACAATCCCCAGCCCTGCAATAACCTGCCCCAAACTGACCTCCACCTCAAATTGCCCACACACTACCTCAAGCTGCTGAATAAAGATTGCCCACAACCTCATTGTACACCACGTCAGCAATCAAAACCATCCACCCAAGCAGAGTCCGTTACCTATCAAAACCACCTCCATCAGGGCATGAACAGTTGCTCACTCAGAACACCCTCACCTATGTCCTCATTGCACACCATCCAATGGACTGGGACATCCATTGCAGCAGCCTCCATCTGATTTCGAGAACCCTTTATTCAGGTCACCAACCGATGCCCACTCCAGTTCCATATCTCTACAGTCTTCAAAAGAAAAACAAGTTAAGCCACTTGTCTTTACAAAATTGAACAAAGATGACCCTCTATCCCTAATCTCAACAAGGATGGGCAGCAGACCCTTTAACTCTTGTTTTTTTTTTTTTTAATTAACTTATATAACTTCAGTTTTAAATTTCTTACAACCAACATGACCAAGTAACACTGACAAGACTCCTTAGCCTCATATGAAAGCTCTCAGCTAGCTGGAGAAAGTGCCACAGACATTTCCATGCACCTGAGTGATTTCTGAGATCTTGTAAATTGTCAACAAATATGATGTGGACACAACAATCTCCATCACACTGTGCACCTTCAGCCACTGCCAATCTGCCCCCATCCGGCACATGGATACAGAATTGGACTATATCAACAACACCTTTTCTCAGAAGCTGCTGTCTCCCAAACATGGGGCACCCTAGCCTCCATAATGTGGCAGAAATGTACAAAATGTGGGACACCAACTACTAGCTCAGCAGCAATGTCACCTAACTCCTTGGCAAACAAAAGCTCAGGTCAGAGACACTTCTCAAATGGACCAACATATCATGCCAAAATCCAAATATTCTGCAAAATCTGTACAGCTGAGAGGCATGCGCACCAAGGGAACAAAGGCCCCCAAAATAGGGACACTTACCAATTACTGCTCTTTAAACTTAGCACCTTGTTAGAGTAACAGAGTTTGTTAAACATGCATGTCCTAATGGATCGAAAGTCTGACTCAAATGCATGCCATTTAGTGACGTCAATCCTCAGATAATCTAACTAATTTGACAGCGACAAAACCTATTGCATACTGATGTGCAATATAATCTTTCTTGACAGCAAATCTTTTAATATTTTCTGCTTCAGGCAGTTCAATTATACCTTACAGCATACGTAAAATTTCACCACCAATAGTTTTAATGTAATAAAGCTCCCCCCCCCCCCCCTTAATGAAGAGAGAGAAAATAAAGCAACATTATATTCTTGTAAACATAACTGCACATTTAATCACTGGACTATAAAACTACTGCTTAGTTAGATCCAATTATAACCGTCCACACTTGACTAAGCCATGCCATAACACAAGAAACCGGATGGCCATGGATTACAAGGCACACTGCCCAGACTGCCAATCCCATGCCCGTGAACACAACAACTGCATTGCATCCCATCCAAAACAAAAGGCAAGATTGCTGGCAATCTCGGTCAACACCTCAACAATGCCAACAGGGGCTGCCCCAGACAAGCTCTGGCTGTGAGTCCCGAGCTCCAGTCCCTTGACAACCAAAACAATTCCCTCCTTTTTTTTTTTGCTCTATGTGTAAAACAGACCTGTTTGTGACATACCCAGGCTCCTCTGTTGACTGAAAATGAAGACATGCTGTAACCTTCAGTAGATCTGCATTGCATCCATGCATTCTACTGTAATGGTCAAGCCACCTACACTAGACGTGAAAAAAGAAATAGTTAAAACACTTTGCTCTATCGTAACAGCATACTTGCACCAAAATGTGATTACTTACCCAGCAACACTTGTCTAAACCCCTTAAGCCCCTCCCCACCATTATCTCATTTCCTCCCAATCATCCCTCCCACCATTTAGCCCTTTCACCTACCCAACCCACTTAACTCCCACTAATATAACTGCCTAACCCCTCTTGAAGATGTCCCAGGACAACTTGGTTTGTTGCCAAACCTCATATATTGCACAACTTGTAAAGAAATAATTGTGTCTAGATCAAGGGATGTCATTATCCACCTTTACTCAGCCCTCATTAGGTAATCATTGAATATAATGCCTACTTTGCCATGTATTTGTCCAGACACATGCAACAACTAGAACTCCCATAGAGATACATTACTCAAAGAATACATGGACTAAACAACATGCCCTACATGGACCGACTCGAAGCCCTGTCACTATACTCAATATTCTACAGACTGCTAAGAGGTGACCTGTGTTTGACATGAGATATCCTCCCACTCAGTACTGATGGATTAACTGCACATCAGCAAGTCAAACAACATCAGAAATACATGGTGTAGGGATCTAAACCTCTTCTGCAATATCAACAGAACTGTTTGGAGAGACAGGTATTTCTCACAGAGTATATCCCTGCTTTGGAACAAACTCCCCATTCACATAAAACATACTTCATCCCTGTCTATATTCAAGAACATCTTGAATCTATGGGTGAAAAACAGAAAATTAACCCCATGACTGCCCCATGCACTACTAATGGATGGAGGCAGCTTCTAAATACCTTATCCCATGCATGGGTCCCCTCAAATTATCTATGGTTTGATCTAATTAATATATGATTATCGACTATATGATGGGCAAGGCCAATCTCTAACCAAAATGGGGAAGGTTAATTTGAACACACAAAAGGAAATTGTCTATACTTAAAATGGTCAGTAAGGGCAGCCAGCCTACTATTTGTCTATGAATCTGTGGAATCAATACTAAATCACTACAACTAATTGAAAACGTTCTGCCGGGGATGCACTGTACTCAAATTATGGAACTTTTTCTCACTTTATTTAAAACTGATAGACAAACTGCCAAGCTTTAAAACCCAACTTAAATAGCATTTAAACAGTTCCTGGCTATATTCACTCTGCACTGATGACTAACACTGGACCTCATCAGTAAGCAATATCATTGCACATACACCAGAAAATACACCCAGCAGCCTCTCTGTTACACAGACTCCAATTCTCTAACTATTCTAACTCTAATCACTCTCTTAACTACTCATTTTCAGCTAACACTGAACATCTTAACTCTAATGTAATAACTTTCACTAGTTTTCAAGGAATGACTATCATTTCTTTCACACAACCCCTCCATGTAGTTGTTCTGTTTCTCTTATTTAACAATATAAATACAACTTGTACAAAAAGAATACATTACATATGCAGGATTTCTAAATATGTGTTCTAATGTATTATACTTTCATGACTTATTGATAACGTGCTAACACCTTCTTAAACTCTATATACTCTACTTGCAATTTTTAAGTTATACTTTTTACTTTGTTTTTCCTATATATATTCTACTTGCAATTTTTAAGTTATACTTTTCACTTTGTTTTTCACATTTATAATCCCATATATCTTCTACTTGCAATTTTTAAGTTATACTTTTTACTTTGTTTTTCCTATATATATTCTACTTGCAATTTTTAAGTTATACTTTTCACTTTGTTTTTCACATTTATAATCCCATATATCTTCTACTTGTAATTTTTAAGTTATACTTTTCACATTTATAATCCTATATATCTTCTACTTGCAATTTTTAAGTTGTACTTTTCATTTTGTTTTTCACATTTATAATCCTATATATCTTCTACTTGCAATTTTTAAGTTATACTTTTCACTTTGTTTTTCACATTTATAATTCTATATATCTTCTACTTGTAATGTTTAAGTTATACTTTAGACTTTGTTTTTCACATTTATAATCCTATATATCTTCTACTTGCAATTGTTCCATTTTTGCTGTTTTTGCACTGCAATGCAATTGTTTTTATACTCATTCCTGTTATTTTTTATGTTGAGCTTCTTTTCCTGAGCCTTTACCAAAAAGGGGAAAGCCTTGCATCCTAGTTGGATTTTCCAGGTAAACAAGTGCTAAATAAATAAAATAAAATAAAATAAAAGATTTGTATACTATAATGAAACATCTAGAAGTTGAAAAGGCAAACAATTTATACTACACCAGCTTATTAACATTATGGCTTTCCTTCATTTGCTGCTTTTCTGTCAGAAAGGCTTATAATTTCAATAAAAATATAATATAGGTCAGTGGCTGAAACACAGTCAAGAAATTCTGTGCAGCTTTCTGGTATGAACTTCTTTGGACCCTTGTATACATTGAGGGTATGCATTTAAAAATGTGACGTCCATTGATTTATATTCCTATCTTTGCTTGATTATTTCAGTTCAGTGGTATTCTATAACTTAAAATGAATCACTCTCTTGTTTACTAATATTAATTTCTAGATGGTGGCTTGTAATAACCTTTCTTTTTGAGGTTATAATTTTGAAGAGCAAGGATTTCTATTTGTCTTGAACACTGAACAGTAGTCACCTTTTAATAAATTATAAGAAATGCAGTATAACAGAAGCTGATGGAATATATAAATACTATCTGTCTGCAAACTTTTACCAGACAGGAACCAGAGGTGAGAATCAAACTTAGTACTTTAGATCTGTGAGATAAAAATTGTAGCCAAACCCACCCCCATATATATGTTTTCTTGTGAGCTAGCTTTTAGTGCTGTTCCAAGTAAATGACAAACTTAAGAAAGTTGTAACGAAGCACTCAAACGAGCCTGAGCATGTAGATTGTTTTACTATCCTTCCACTTTTAGAGTTTGATTGATTATACATACAATGCTATAGAGATAGTCATGACTGGTGTCTGACACTGCTTCCATTAATGTTAAATGAAATGTCATCTTAGGCAAACCTGGATAGCAATGAGTCTTTTAATTTATGCCCCCAAACTTCCAACTTCCTTTGACCAGGTGTTTCTGACTGAATGGAGAATATTTGCAAATACATTGAAATGTAATGACTTCAGACACCACCTCAAAAAATGAAACAAATGATCACGTAATTGTGACATGTTGTGGTTATAATCTTTAAGCTAGTTACTGATCATTCTTATTAAAAAATTGTTTAGCTTGAGTTTTTAAAATGATCAGATATGGCAACCTGATCAATCGTATTAAAAGTACAGGCAACCTTTAATTAGATTGCATTCTGCTACATCATCACTTCAGGGGCTACTGTTAGTTGTTCAAAGAAATCCATGATGTTATTTCAGCAAAATATTTCCTTTAAAGTCCATATTGTTTTAAGTCAGCAAGTTCCCCTAAAATCAATATGCTTGGCAGTTATATTATTAACTGGTCTCTTTTGCTCTGGTATCGCTTTGGAGCAGGTTCTATGTACAGGTAAATCAGCAGTATATCTGAAAAGATGAGATGAGACTGTCTTTGACATCAGTTTAAAAACAAGATTAAAAGCCCTGCCAGTGGAAAAGTATTTTGGTGGGTTGGTCTAAACCATGCTAAGACTTGAGAAGAAACACTGATTTTTTTTTTACTGCTAATAGATGTTCCCTTGGTGCAAGATGAGACTATTACAGATGTTGACCTAGAATTTTTCTTACAGACACCAAGTAGTTGTTAAGCAATACTGTCATATTTATTTTCAGCTGTAATGCTGTCCCAAAGGACCTTTGGAGGACATTATAGATGTAAGCATAAGGATTAGCTATACAAAATAGTTTTATTGTTCAATATTGCAGGACACAATTGCTTTTCCCATATTTTTTTTTTTAGTAATCTGAATTCAGTTTTAATTTATATTTACAGGCTATATTGTCTTTTTCAATATGAAAGACTTTTTCATTTGATTGTCTTTGGTTAATTTAGTAGTTGTTCAGACTGCAGTTTGTTTCCTGCTTTTTTTGCAGATAGATTTCCATCTTGGGTGGATGGATGTGTGTGTGTGTGTGTGTGTGTGTGTGTGTGTGTGTGTGTGTGTAGATATCTGAATGTGTATGTGTGGCTGCAGGGATGTGCCTTACCCAATGTGATGCATGGGCTGTCAGGGAAAACACTACATCCATTAGGCATGACAATGATAGGGATAAACAAGCGTGATTCAGATATGCAAATGAATTGATAATGAAGTCCTGCTCACTGCATCAATTGCAGTCTCAAAATCATATTTTCTCTCCATAGTGTAAACTGACTTACTTGAGGTAACAAATTTTCATGAGCTGTGAGGATCTTTCTTAATTCCAGGTTGTATGTTGAACCATGTATTAGATATCTATCAGCTGCAGGCAATGTATCAGATATCAAAGTTAAGGTAGTAATGTGAAAATCTGCATGAATATGGCTCACATTTAAATGTGATTTTTTTGTAAGAGCTGCTTAATGTGATTTTTCAAAATAAGTAAATGGCTTACATGTAGTTTCACTTAGCCTAAAGGCAAAATGGCATGTAATCTCTCTCTCTGTAATCCTTGTTACATGAGCTAGGGGAATTGACCTGAGTTATCAAAGTACTAGAGAAAGAGGAAAGATCCAAACATTCTCCACAGAGTTTTTTCCCTAGGAGTATGGCATCAAGAGAAATCAGTGTTGTATTGAAAATTGTGGCAAGAAAGTCACGGCTGTTATAATACAGGTGAGCTATGATACCACAGTGTGTGTGTGTGAATGCAATTCTGGGTGCAGATTTATGTGTTTCTGTATATAAATGTCTATGAGTCTGAGCTTACTCAGATAATACAACATGAAGTAGAAAAAGTATGTAAATCCTGGGACAATTTACCAAAAGAAGTGATTGAAGCCATTAAAGTAAGGACAAAGAGTTGCACCAAGACAGGAGAGTGTCAGAATTTTCTATGGAGATTAATAATAAATAAGTTACAAGTAAAGGGAAATATGCCATATAAAACTAATGCTGAAAGAGTGTGTTTATTCTGAGGAGGAAGAAACAACACATCATATTTTCTTTTTAAATAAAACAGTGGTGAATCTCTCGAAAAAGTTATGTGCAGAAAAGATTTTTGAAAATATTAATGACAAACACTATAGATAGGAATATGATTATGTATGGATATTATAACATTATTTATTTCTTTTCCCTTCATAACCCCTTGTCATTCATCAAAAGAACCAGCAGGTAGCATTGTCACTTCACAGCAAGAGGGTCTCCATCTCAGTTCTCGGCTGCTGGGGTGTCATTTATGTGGAATCTGCATGGCCTCACTGTGTTTGCATGGGTTTTCCCCAGTGGTTTCTTCCCACATTCCAAAGTCATGCAGGATGTGGATGTGGATTGAACTTTCTAATTTAGTTGTAGAAATGAGTATGCAAGTGTGTGGGTATGGTATGGAAGAACAACTGAAGCAGGGCTGTCACACAGAGGAGTGAATACCGGCACAAGATGATTGTCACTGTTGAAGTGACTCCCTGCCCCTATGTGCAAAAATGGAAAAAAAATGAGTTATGGATGGTCGGATGGACAGATAGATAGATGGAGAGATGGATGAGTTTATCTAAAGAAGTTGGAGTTAAGATCTGACAAATAAGTTTTGTTAGGTCATGGATTCACCTCCTTTTTATTTGCATATCTACATTTTTAATTCTAAATAACAAAGAAGAAATCTAATGCATATGAATAAATAAATACATAAATAAATAAGAAAGAGGAGTTTTACAACTTCTGTGCTATCCTTTAATTCAGCAAGCTTCACTCTTTTCCCAAGTGTTTAGTAGGCTGCTGTTTACAGTGACAGGTTAAGAGCAGTTATGCTAATTCAAAAGAAACATGGTTGCCAAGTGTAGTTTAAGACATATTGTACCTGTAGTTATTTTGTTCTTGGATCTTTTAGCAATCTGCAAAGATGTTAAAACACAGAGAAAAAAGAAAAAGCTCATTCAGTTAAAAATATTTTACATGTTGTTTAAAATATTTAAACTATTCTTTTTAATATTAGGACTTTTATGAAGTGCTTGATAATTGCTTTTATGTAACATTTGCAGGATATTTGAAACATAAAATCTTTGTTCTGAAACAGTAAGTGAAATTCTTCCTTCCAGTATCATTCATCAACTATAAATACCTCTAGAGTCATTGAAAAGATATCATAAAACCTTAGAAAAGGGTAATCTGTTCTGATGAATATTATACATGGCAGAGTGACTTCTATGATGGCATCTTTAGACTTTGACAGGTATTATTGCTGTAAATGTCTCAATGTGTTTATTATTGATAGGATATATGTAGTAACAGATGAAAGAATGAAGTCTATACTTTGATTATGCAGAAGTACAAAACAATATTTTTATGTGTAGGGGCATTACAAAGTGGCAATGTGAATTCACTGAATCTGACTTGTTATAGAACTTTTGACATAGTGATGATACTGCAGAGATAAGCATGTTTGCATTTACTTATTGCTTTACATTGTGATTGTGCTATTATTTCATTATCCATTTGGAGACTTGACCTAGACTTACAAATGTAAACACCATGCAATGATGTTACTGCGAAAGCAGATTATATATATATTGAGGTAACCTAACAAGGAAATATGGCAAACTGCAACGTAAGCTACAGATATTGATAAATTATAATGTGAAAACTGACACAATCCAAATTTAAAACAAAATAATGAAAACATACATAAACTTCATAAATCAACATTAGCTAACAATAAATCAGTAACAATGGGTTTTACATGGACTCCAATCTGGTTTGTTTATGCTCCTACAGTTTGAAATCATACATAGGTACACGACAGTAGTGATTCCATCACCTTAGCTCTCTGAGCCAAGCTCAAGGAATAAAGCAATCCACAAAACTGCAGGTGAAACAAGTTTAAAAATAATTTTTCTGCAGGGGACAGGCTACCTTCACCCTCGCTGTGGCGGACTTCACTCCACACCCCTATTCTTAAATATACTAACACTATGATCATATAACCATGGAGAAATTAAAAATTCCTGTGAAAATGATATAATAGTTTATATAACTGCTTTCTTGCAGTAGAGCCAACAAATATAAAATCATTCCAGAACATGCAAATTAAATGAGTTTGACAGTGTGGACAGTTTACATTCCTGGATTGAAATTTTCAACAATGGATGCATCCTTACACATGAAAATGAAGGGCAAAAGAAGCAAGAAGAAGGGAAAGAAGTCGGTTTAAATCGGGAAAGGTTTTCAGTGTGTGCAATGAAAGGAGGAGGAAGACAATTCCAAATGGGAGCACTAATGCCCACCATTCCCACCTCACATCCCTCTGGGAATGCTCCTACTCCCACCCCTCCTGTCCCCCCTCTACTTAACCATATCCTACCTATCTCTCTTCCCTAATTTCTCATAACTCAGATAACATCAGATGAACGAACATTGTTATATCGACCCCTAAATGTCAAAAATCCAAAACAGCAAACAACAAGAGCAGTGATTTTTTTCACAGGGAAAAAATCAGTTCCCCCAAAAAAAAAAAAAAAAAAACCACTAAACACTAAATAAAGTGGGGGGGCTTCGCCCACCACACACCCCATGTGGGGGGCTGCTCCCCCACCCCCCTACTTAAATATACCAATGCTACATTAAGAACTATTATTATTAAACAATGTACTTTTTTTGTCAGCAGACTTACTAAACAACAATAAAATAATAATATTTTTTCTTTCCAGAGTACTTGATGCCATATACCTTTTATATGATATATACAGGAGAATACCTGCTGGGCGGATTTATTACTCTGCAATATCTTGCTCAACAAACAGTGGCCGGGTTTGCTTTTATTGCTAGTATGGAGGATACAGTATCAGTCCTTTGGTTTGAAGCCTTGAATTAGGTTTTATAGTTTGCAGATTTTAACATCCTGATGGGCACGTGTCCAACTTGTTGAGTTCTGTGAAACATTTTTTTTTTATTTGCCCTCTCCACATAAGTGACCAAAAGGGAGGAGTGATTATAAAACAGTAAAACTTATCACATGCCATTGTATCAATGCTACAGTGTGATGATCATTGTTTTAATATTATTTTTTGCGGCTTTTACTTTTTAGGAGAACAAGGAGAAAATTACGGTCAGCTGCCTGTCGGGTGCCAGGATCCGCCACATAACACATGCACTCAAGTCACTCCACAACAAGTACAAATATGACTCTGTCATTGTCCATGCTGGAGTGAATGACTTGAGATGTACCTCCCTGGACTACATGAAAAGAGATATGGAAGAGCTCTTGGATCATGTGACCCAGGCAGGTATGACCCTAGCCCTGAGTAGCATCCTGCCTTCGCCCAGAATGATACCACAGTATAAGGACAAAATGATTGACTTCAACAATTGGATAAGCTTCTGGTGTCATTCAAAAGGGATCCAGTATTTGTCTGCCTGGGAAGACACGATCAACAAACCATGATGCTTTGCCAGAGATGGTCTGCACCTGTCACCCCTGGGATCCAGGTTACCGGCTAAAGCTCTTGCCACCCCTACAGTGCCTTTTTTAGGCAAGATTCAAAGGATAAAACCACCAATGTAACAGATAGAAAAAGGCAAAATCTGAAGGTAATGCTACTCAATGCTAGAAGTCTAAACCTCAAAATGCACTCTCTCGAGGCACTCCTAAAAATGGAGAACATCGATATCTGTGCAGTAACTGAGACCTGGTTCAAGGCTCCAGACAGCACCCCTGCAATATTCTTACCACACTTTTCGGCCACAAAACCAGGACCGAAACACTAAAGGTGGAGGAGTGTCCATATTCACCAAGGATATTCACACCTCCATGCTAGTTGCCCAACACAATGCATCTGAAATTCTCCAGGTGCAACTAACACTAGGTAAGACTGCAATCCAAATTGTAGCTTGCTACAGATCCCCAACCATGCCCCAAGATTCTCACTACACCTTTCTAAACATACTGGAAAATATTAAGATACAACCAAACACCCTAATACTGGGTGATTTCAATTACCCTGCCATTAATTGGGAAAACTACTCAGGTACCAACTCCTTTTCCCAATGGTTCTTGGAATTCATAAATTTCAACGCCCTGGATCAACTAATCCATTGTCCCACCAGGGGCTCCAATATCCTAGACCTGGTCATTACCAACATGGGAGATAGATGCTCCACACCAGTGGTCACCCCCTCGTTGGTCAGGTCTGACCATAAGCAAATCACCCTTGACATCCACATCCCACCCCCACCCCCCAGTAAGGAAACCTCCTTAAAAACTTCTCCAAAGCCAACTTCAAGCTACTGAAGTCAGAAGTGACAAACTTCACAACACCCACGCAGATGGGATCTGGAAGTTCGACTGCAGAATCCTACACTAAGGCACTGTATGAACACATCCACTCGTGCATGAATCGTGCCATCCCAAATAGAACCAAAATGCTCTTCTCCAAAAAAAGGAAGCCAATCTGGTGGTCCCCTGCTATAAACAAACTATACAACAGAAGGAAGAAACTGTTGCAAAAAAGAGGAAAATCCCAGAATGCAAAAAACTCCCTCACCAGCCTCAGTAAGAAGCTGAGATCCCTCATAAAATCCTCAAAAGCTAGTTACGAAAATAAAATTGCCAAAGATTCCAAAGACAACCACAAGGCATTCTACAGTTATGTCAAGAATCTAAATGGCAATGCTCAGATCTGCTCTGAGTTACAACAGAATGGCATTAAATATACTGATCCCAAGGATATTGCCAATATCCTGGCAGATCGATTTAGTGCCAACTTCACCCCACTCACACCCCCTAAAGGTCCCATCTCAATACCAAAAGATTGCCAAATTCCGATAATCACAGCCACACAGGTAGAAACCGTACTCTTCAAAGCTAAGAATACAGCATCCATGGGGCGAGATGACATCCCAGGCTGTGTACTACATGAACTACAAAATGAATTGGCACCTGTGGTCATGTTTAATCATAGCCTCACCTCAGGCTTTGTGCCCACTGAGTGGAGCACAGTTACAGTTATCCTGCTCCACAAGGGAGGATCCACCTTAGATCCTGGGAACTACCATCCCATCAGTCTGACAAGCCTGATTTGCAAGGGCATGGAACGCATTATCATGGAACTTATAAACAAAGACACTGGCAACCTTCAAACACTGGACCCCACCCAGTTTGGGTTTGTGAAGGGCCGGTCTTGTCTCCTGAATCTGATTGACTTCTTCGAATCAGTCTCCAGATCTGTGGACGAGGGTAAGGCAGTCCACACAGCCTATCTGGACCTCGCCAAGGCCTTTGACACCATCCCCCACTCTGGAATCATAGATAAACTTACTAAGCTGGGCATAAATCCCTATGTCACTTGATGGGTTGCTAACTGGCTTACTGACAGAACCCAGACAATAAAAGTAGCCGACTACAAATTCAGCTCCAGACAAGTGACAAGTGGAGTACATCAGGGTTCAGTCCTGGGACCACTCTTGTTTGGCATCTACTTCTCTGAAGTACAGGCCAACACTAAGGGACTCTGGCTAACAAAGTTTGCAGATGACTGCAAACTGGGAGCCATTATTGAATCCCCAAATGATGTGGATATTCTATAAAAGGGCCTTACAGAAACAGATGCCTGGTGCCACAGCCATGGGCTCAAGCTTAATGCCAAGAAATGTATACTTATCCCCTCTGAAAAAAAACATGTACCCATGAATTACCACATAGGTGGCAGGACACTAAACATCGAAATTGTGATAAGAGACTTAGGGACACCGGTGGACAGTGGTCTCACTTTTGATAACCACATTGCCACAACAGTCAGGATATCCTTCTATGTGGCACACCTCATCACTAAGGGCTTTTCACCCAGAAAAAAGGAGGTCATTGCCCCACTGTACTCATCCCTCATTAGACCCATTATAGAGTATAATGCCCCATTTGGTATGTACCTCACAAGACATCTGCAACAGCTGGAAAGGCCACAGAAATACCTCACTAAAAGAATCACAGGCCTAAAGCAGATGCCAAATACTGACCGTCTAAAAAAACTCCAGCTATACTCTGTGGCATATTGTCTACTCAGAGGCGATCTCTGCTTAACATACAAGGCCATGTCAAACCCAGAGCTGTTGGACATGCTCCACAAAGAAATCCCAATCCCTCAAAGCCACACGCTCCAGGGATCTAAACCTTGTCATCACAATGAACAAAACATGCTGGAGGGACAGGTTCCTGACCTAGAGACTCCCCAGACTCTGGAATAGACTGTCCATATATATCAAGCAGAGCGCCTCATTGGCCCTCTTCAAAAGGAACCTTGATGATTGGATGGGAGATAGGAAATTCACCCTGGGGATCATGTCAGTCGCCCTGCTAGACAGGGGCCTGGAGAAGTAAATATTGTGGGAAGAAATATCCAGGGAATTGTTATGGCTAGGCTTGCATAGGCCCTAGGGCCGATAGCCTAGTACCAACCTATGAACCTATGGTTTGACTTTTCTATTCTCTTTCTTTGCATTTTGGGGATTTGTATTTGATGTAAGTGAGTATGCTTTTATTTGTTTGACATTATATGTGGCTTAGTTTGAGTTTTAAAGTTTATTTTAATTATCTTATTAATATTTGATTTCATTTTTATAGCACTTTGCCAGGCGAAGCTTACACTATGCTTATTGCATTAGCATGCTTCTATGCCTCATTTACTGCCCGTCTGTGCTAAGTGTGAGGTTTTGTATTACTGATTAATTATAGAGGTATTTATTATACATGGTTTCACTGATGAGAAGCCTTGGACTTACATCTTTATCCCTGCAGGTATCTGCTCAATATTGTTATTGCTTTGTTTTTCTTTTATAGGATCATAGGTGGTTACTAGGCTATTGGTTCAAGAGCCATTAAAAGCCTAGCCAAGCTTGCCACAACTTTATGAAATTATTGCTGATGTGTCAATATCTCAAGGAATTAATGGTTATGATATAGGCTTGTATACATCAAGCTTTCAAAGGTTGCTACAGTCCATTAGGGACATAGATGCCGAAATAAATTATATTTGTACAGAGTTAGGGATGCTCTTTGCTTTACATTGATGGGAAGCCTGTTCCAAAGAAGGGGTAATCTTTGAGACAAATACTTGTTTCTCCATGATGTCCTGTTTATGTCAAATGCAAGGTTTAAGCCCTTAGAATATGTTCTTTAAAGGTGTGGGATGCTTGGCAAGAAACATAATGCCATGTTTGATTCCTATTCCTTGTAAAGATAGTTACTCTGACAGTTTATGCCTTTGTAACAGAGCTTCATTTATTTAATGTTTAGCTACTGCATTTACATATTCTGATTTGAAAAGTCAAAATTATAGTTTTCAGTGACTTCTTTGGGTTCTGTATGGATATATTTCCATGGCCCTTAATTTGCATAATAGAGGTAACACAGAGATTTCTGTTCAAGTAATACCAGAGTTTTGTATTTTAAATGTTTTTTGGTATTATTTTTCTTAGTACAACAGATCAACTGATTTTTAATGTAGTACTAATGAGTTCATATGCTTGGCTCTGAAGTGCTTTGTAACTGTTTGCATTATTTATTTTGAGAAGAAGAATATGGTGACAGTTTTTCCCTGCTAAGCTACATGTTTATATTCTTAGTGTTCAGCTAACATTTTACATCATCTAATTCTCACGTTTCAGTTTAATAATCCACACCATTATCTAAGACATGCTCTCTCTAATACTATGCCAAGTTATTTTAGTTCTTAGTTCTTGGGCACATAACAAATCACACGGAATGCCAGCTGCCCATGACCTGTTCTAATATCTTGTGGCTATAACTGCTTTAATGCACCATTGTGTGGTCTGACTTGTACTTAAAAAAGCATTTGTTAAATCAGTATACTCACTTAAGTGCCAAATAGCTAAGGCTCATTTGACAACTGTAGATTTGTAAGATGCTGTTCGTAACACCTCATGTGGATGACACTGATACAATTACAGGCAATGACCAGGCTCAAATTATGCTTAAAAATTGCTACAGTTTTGAAGACATCTAATTTTTACTTGCGTTCTGTAACTAAGGAAGCATAGTTTTATTCTGCTTTACTTGTCTAGTGCAATTGTAAGTGACTCATCATATGGTATGGTGTTATAGAGCTTACAGGAGTCTGTGTCCTTTGTAAATTAGAGTTATCTTTTTTTTAATATTTTATGGGTGCAGAGTTCTTGCTAATTAATTTTGTAGAACACAAGGAATGAGCTCATGTCTTTATCATGAGGTGTGTTTGTTTGTCCTCTCTGATGTCCATGTGTTCAGGTACCTTTAATCCATCTCATACAAATGAATGAAAATACATTTATTCAGACATAACATTGGAAATAAAGGATGAGGTCAGTAAAACTTTTGTAATCTTAATAATTGTATGTTTTGTAAATAGCTTTGTTTTTAATCTGAATGTTTGAATATCTGATTTTTGAAGGCCAAATGTCTAAGAAACATATCCTCAGATAAGCTAAATGCATACGTACATTTGCCTGTATCACAAGTGATAATTCATTAAAGGTGTTTTAAAAAAAATAAATATAAATTTGGTAAAATGTATTATAATACAACCAGAAAAAGAAATTACAAGGAGTTCACAATATATTTTATGAGCTATAAAGACACTTATCCGCAGAATATAAGGGAAGCAAACTAGTCTTAAGAAAGGGCATAATTAAAACAATATCTCAGAATAAATACAAAGCCTCTACCATTTTGACCTAGATAATGATGCTAATTGTCTGGTCTTTTGTAGAAAAGCCGGGCTTCCCAATTTATTAATTATGCCACTAAACTGAATATCATGATTGTGATAAAAATACTAAAAGTTTTGTTATTAAAAATAGCTGGAGAGAAAGTACACCAGATTTAGGAGACAATTATTAACGGAAGGCAATGGTTTTATTTGGTTCTATGTTAAAAGACCAAATCCCAGAAGCTGAAAGCCAAATTAATGAAAAACATTTGGTCAAAACTTCACCACTATACACATTTTATAAATTATCACATATTTATACATATTTTGAATGGGTCAAGCTTCCTTGCACAACACACTGGTTATTTCTGGTCACCTCTAGGCAGGTATAGTGGTTAGTTGTGTCCAAGGTGTGGTGATGGTTGGATGCCTGCATCAGTACCATGTAATATTTTCTCATATGGATGGTATAGTTATGCTTTTGGCTAGCACATACCATGGGACCATCAGAAACAAAGCCTGTCCATGACATCAGCCAATGTAGATGACTGATATCTGGATATGTTCTTTCTTGTGTTACTCAGTCACCCTATACGTGCCCTATATCCATCTTGGTATTCTCTGCCCTTATGACTTAGTTCCCATTCCTTTTTTATATTCTAGACTTCACTGCATATTTGCATTTCTCATCTTCTGTGTGCACCTCTTGTATTTATATTTCCTTTTCTTTGTCTGTATTTTATGTTTTTATATTTGCAACCAGCTCCGTGTTACTTTCCCCATCTACGCTTCTTCTTTTTCTTCAAATATATAAAAACTGGACACCTCTTTCTCAAAATTTGCTTGTATTTTAACCAAATGTTGTGGTTATATTTGTGTATGTTTCTCTGCTTGTATTGTCCCTTTTCTACCTTTACCACCCTCTCCTTTCTGCCCTGATAATATAATGAGAAATGTTGCTGTGCTGGCACTCTCTGCCTTCTGACAGTGCTTACATACAGCTGTGCGATGCTTTGTCATACAAGTGAGCATGCATAGCTTTGGGCATGCCACCTTACTGTTGTTGTCATGGTAATCACATGACTGATCATAGAGTTGACCTTTCTTCTAATGCTTTGTAGCATGAATGTTGTCAGAAATATGGCTATGGTAACTTACCATGCAGCCAGTCTTTGGAATACCAGCGCATTATAATAGTCCTAAGCAGCATCAGACCACGTTGTGTTAGAGAGTTCTTGATGTTTTGCTGTGGCAAAACAAATGTTTCTGAATACCCCAGTACTTAATGTAGAAAAACAAGAATACTGATAAGAGAGGATGTACGTCAAATGAATCATATTTACAAAAGAAAAAAGAGGTAATGAAGAAAGCTAAGAACTAGAAAAGTTTGTGATTAACTGATCTGAATTTTATGAGGATTTTATTTATCCTCAACAATGAACTTGATTAAAGAGTTATGAATACGACTTGCAAAAAATCTTACCAGAAAATTCTTCTCAGACAGCACTGACATGCTATGCCCTCAGAAACAGATCTGAAATACAAAACAGTGTATCATTATGACGAAGCAATGACCCACCAAATTATGCTCCTCAGCCCATTTTTCAGGAGTTAATACAAATATCTGCCAATGCTTAAAATGATGTAGTGCTACATACACAGGTTGTAATAATGTAATCTTTTTACCATGTTTGGAATAGATATCAGCAATGGCTTACAAAATTATTTCTGTTTCTGTATTTGAAATTGTAGACCGCTTTAATTTCTCTGACCTTCACCATAGCAATCCAGGTCAGGTGTGAATAGTTACAGGAAGGTGTGGACTACACACTGTTTGTATATTGCTTTGAATATATATTCATAGATTAACACTAGACTACCTGCTCTTATGGGCCATTTTAAGCCTAGTGAATATCCCCAAAAGGCAAGAATCAAACCCTGTACCATGTGCATGTGAGGCTAAGACCTTACCGTTATACCGACTGCGCATAACATATGATCATTTTCATGCAGTGCAGCTATAAAAATGTCATTTTCAAGAAGAAAGTTAAAGGCATGGAATGGTTAATGAGCTGGAAAGTATGGTAAAATGAAATTCGAACATGCACATGTACCTTCCCCTTGCATAAAATCAATATATTGTGTAATAGAAATATATATAAAGAGAGAGTGAGAGGGAGAAAGAAACAGTCTTGACTATGGTATCAGACACAAGCTCCAGTCTTGAACCTGGCTACTGTGTCTGTAGTGTTTGCATGTAATCTCTTTGCAAGTATTGATTTCCCCTGGATACTTTGTTTTCTTTATGCCTCCCAAAGAGAGTTACCTACTTATATTTCAGAGATTTTAAAGTAAATATTTTATTGACTTTGAACATACAGTACTCAAGTATATCTAGAAAACAAATGCACAAGGCGAGGGCAACTTAAAGAATGTAATTATAGTGATGACACAAACTCATACTGCTGCCTGCAAATTAAATCATTGCAAGTCATTGCTAACTTAATCACTGCCATCTGTTATCTATCCTTTCACTGAGAATTGTTGACTAAGAATACCCATGGGATTATAGGCAACACAAAATGCTTTCATATGATTTCAAAAATGTAATAAAACTTTTTTGCCCTGAAGACTACAGTTTGCTTCTTTGTTATGGGCTAGTGCATTTGGATCAGCTATAAATGCACACTGTATACATCAGTAGCTGTCTTTCTTCTTTGGAAAGGTCTTTTGTTTCCATGGATTTCTAGGATAAAAAGCTTGGAGTCTTGCAGCACTCTCTTAATCTGCATAGCTGCAGATGTCACCATGGGTAAGCCAACCATATGCACATGTTCATCAGATTCCCATTGCCAGCAAGGTCAGTCACCTCTGCTCAACCTTTCCTCTGACCTTTTCTGTTTTCCACTATGCCATCTTTAGAGCAAACTGATTTGCATGGTAAATACTCAATGGTGGGATATGAAGGCAACTAGCACCTGCATAAATATATCCTGCTTTTCTTTACAGATATCTAAATGTCACTCATTATGGGATGCATTCCTATTTCTAATGGATCATTCACTACTTTCTTGTAGAATACCAAAGGACTTTAATTGGAATATCTGCCAAATCAAACTTTTCTAACAAAATAATTTTTTCTGTACCACGCCTCAGATAAATACTAATGTCTCACAAACCATAACTTGTGTAGAATAGGTATGGTTTGTTATGACGAGACAAGCAATGGCTGCTAGCAGAAGGATGTTATTTATAGAAGGCCTAAAGAGTGGCATTTCTGTATGGCTTTGCTTATCACAGGCACTGCCCAAGAACTGACAGGGCACATTTTGGGAAATTTAGTTTACCAAGTGGACATATTTTTACACATATGCCTGCTTGGTAATTATGTGAGGTAAGCTAGCAGCTAAGTTAGGTAGTGGTATGGTGAAATGGTGGTTGGGCATGGATAAGGGTTATAAGGCAGTTAAGGGTAGGAAGACGAGTGTGGGCTAGGTGGATGGTGTGCTATGTAAGTCTTTGGCTGAGGAATATTTGATCTCTTTGGTGTGGATATTTAAATGCATAGGCAGCATTTACCCATGTCCAAGAAACCATAGGAAACTTTTGGGTAGGTGGCTTTTAGAATGGTGGATGTCAATGCTTTCAAAGATTGATGGGTGAACATTGTGGCTCAAGCAACTAAGAGGTAGCAGTCCAGAAGCCACACCATCAATGTCAGCACTGCCTACCGTGTCAGTCGAGGTGCCCTCTGAAGGGGACCATGTCCAGAGAAGTCGGAAGAAGAGAAATGGTGACAGAGCAGAAAAAGACCAAGAGATTGTTGGAAGAGTTCAGCTGAGAGAGCATCCAAAGAACACAGTGACAGCTGAGCCAGCAGCACCAGTTTCACAGTTGCCTGCAGGTAGTTGTCTGGTTGCTATGAATGAGGCTTTGGAAGATTTGAGCATTAGTTCAGAAGGCAGGTTGGCAGTTTTTTTGCAAGAGTTAACTGTTAGTGACAGGTTGAGTCTGCAAGATTTGCAGAGGTCAGTCAACTGTTAGGTGACTCTGAGGTTGGAGTTATTTTGGCTGATCATCAGAAGGGCAGGACTGAGGAAGGGTAAACAGTTTTAGATCAGGTTGTCAAAGGTTTGGGCACACTGGGACTGGTTATTTCACCTATCTCCAGTCTGCCAGTGGATGTTAAAGTTGGGCAGAATTTGCCAGCTTCAGAGTCAGGTTTATTCTTGACATGACATATAGGTTAATAGGATGATGGTAGGATATTGGCCTGGAGGCCCTTATAAGCCTAGCCAAGAACGTTGCCCATGTTCCCACAAAGTCAGCACCTGTTTTTCCTGTCCAGCAGGGACACAAGTGAGATCCCAGGGTTGTATTTTCTGTTTCCCATCCAGTCATCCAGGTTCCCCTTAACAATGGCTAGAGAGGTACTATGCTTGACATGGACAGGGAGTCTATTCCATAGATGGGGGAGTCTTTGGGACAGAAATCTGTCCTGCTGCCAAGTTCTATTAATGTCACAGACCAGGTTGAGGCTCTGCATTTGGGTTGTGTGAGTGGAGTTTGACTTATGGATATGCAGCAACTTCATCAAGGCTGGGTCCGAGATTGCCTTATATGCCAGACACAGGTCACCTCTGAGCAGTCTGTACGAGACTGAGTAGAGGGACAGAGCTTTAAGCCTATCAGTATAGGACAGGTGTTTGAGACCCTGGATTTTCCTGGTCAGGAATCTCTGTGGTCTCTCCAGCTACTGCATGTGCTTGGCAAGGTACATGTTGAAGGGGCACTATACTCAGTAATGGGTCTGTTAAGGGAGGAGTACAGGGATGTTAAGACCTCCTTGTTCCTGGATGAAATATCCTTACTTATGATGTGGGCCATGTAGAAAGTCTTCCGTACAATGGAGGCAACATGGTGGTCATAAGTCAGGTTGCTATCAACCTGGTTGCCCAAGTCCCTCATGACTGATTGCATGATTAGTACACTGTTATTAATGTGTTAATTAGTGGAGTCTTCATTTTCCCCAAAGGGGATAATGATGCATTTCATCAGATTCAGTTTGAGGCCATATTTCTCTTCTGGCACTAGTCATTTGTTTGGGTAAGTCCCTCTTGGAGGATGTTCACATCACTAGGGGAGTTTAAGACAGCACCCAGCTTGCAGTCATCTCCAAACTTGGTTGGCCACAGACCATTGGTTTTTGCTTGCACCTCAGAAAAGTATATCCCAATCAGTAGAGGCCCCAAGACCGATACTTGGGGTACACTGCTCATTACAGGTCTACTACTAGAGGTGGCTTCCCCTATTTTGACTGAGTGGGTTCTATTAGTGAGCCAGTTAGCTACCCATCTGGTAACATACAGGTTGATGCCTAGCTGGGACAGTTTATTTATTATACCTGGTTAAGCATGCATACTGATGGATTGACTTCTGTGTTTTCATCCATATGTGCCAATGTTACTGCAGTCAGCTTTGAGTGTTTTCTCTTAATAGTGGTACATACACATGTATACACAGACACACATATAAATGTGTGTGTGTGTGTGTGTGTGTGTGTGTGTGTATGTACCACTAATAACAGAAAACACTCAAAGCTGAGTGCAAAAACATTGGCCATATATGGATGAAAACACACAAGTTAACACATCACTATGCATGCATTGTGAAACAGCCTCAGCGCATGCAATCATTTAATTTTTAAAAAATGAAATAAAACTACCTTTGAGATTGCACGTAGTATATAGGAATAATTTCCCAATCCTGGATTTGTATGATCTCACATATCTGTAAATCAGCGGTCTAGTCAGCCATACAGAATCGACTAGCCAGCTGTCAATCTAGAACTCATTCATTCAGGTCACTCACACCTATAAAGGTTCATAGGTTCATAAATTAGTACTAGGATTACTGTCCTTGTGGGCCATTTTATGCCTAGCCAATTACCGCATATGAGAATCAAACCCTGCACCCTAACCATTATGCCAAACTCCCAACCCCTATAGTACTATAAGGAGCTATAAAAATGTATTTATTTTTCCATAAGCATCTAATACCTAGGTATAAGTGCCTTATAGAATGAAATTAAATGAAACTGCTGAAAATACATTATTACTTATACAAAGTCCTACTTAGCATTAATTAAACTATTAACATTTTAAAGGTGATTCATTCATTCTCTTAGGATACAAAAATGCTATCCTTTATAATAAACTTTCTTCTACTCTAGGCATTCCTAATTATGATTTCTAGTCCAGCTAGCTGAAATTTTTAATGCAAACATAGCTGCATAGCTCATTTATTAATTATTAATATTTCCACTGAAAGCATCATTAAATGTTTTACTGTTTTAGAATAAATATTATTTACAGTGTATCTAAAAGGATCTTGGACTTTAAAGGGTCAAATACTATTCCATTTGTTGTACATTACATTCAGAAGACAAACGCAGTAAATAACTATGATATATTGTGTCCCTCTGTCTCCAACTATAGACTTGTTTTTTCTCCTGTGAAGGAGAAACTGTCTATGCAAGTAGTCTGTCTTCTCAAATCTTCTATTTAACACTTCTCTTCAACTTCCTCTGGACAAAATCTCTCAAAGCGGAGGTCTTATTCCTGTGCTCTTTGTCCTACAGACTGCTTAGAGGCAACCTGTGACTTGCTTTTTGGGACATAGGGATACAGCAGTCCAAGACACCTTCATTTTTCTTCAATACTTTATAGATAATCCCGTTCACATAATTCATAAATTTATCATTTTCCCTTCTCTCATTCCCAACATGCATCTGTGTCTTCCTATATGACAACCTGTTTTTACTTCCTCATCTGCAACTTGGCTCTGCTTCTCAACTCTTCTTACTCATATCTTTTAAACTCCTACCATCACACCTTGGCACCTCTCCTGCAACTACTTTCACAAATTTAGGTCAGACACACTGGCAGACAACCACTCTTCCCAGCTGACCCTCTTCTTTCTTCTTCTTTCACTACTTAGCATTTGTGAAAAACAATGCTAAACAATTTTCCTTTCTGTAGTTTCAAAATCTGTTTACATAAGCTAATGCAGCCATTGCTACTTGCATTATTCCTCTTTATTCATTTAAACTGTGAAATTCCATACATGGGCATGAGGAAATTATACCACCTTGTAGGAGTCACCTTAATTTTATATTATAAATTATAAAACATACTATAATCTTTCTCACTATCATCCCTACATAATTTGCAAGGCTGATCATTTTTAGGGGAATTGTTTGTGAATGCCCCTCACAATACGGTATTTCCTGTTTAGAAATACTGTTTTTTTTTTCTTGTTTGTTTTGTTTTTTCTTGGTTTAGCAGTGAGTGCTTGTAACAGCCTGGAAGGCTGGAATTCTAGTCCTCAGAATGTTGAAAAACTGACAATGAATACGAGGAAAAATGTACTAAGTTTAATACTGTAATATCTGAAAAGGCTCTCCCTACTCCTGCTTACAACCATATTACAGTTAATATTTACGTAGGTATATAATGAAGCATTGAAACGTACATAATCAAAGCCTGTTCGTTCAAATACGTGTTCAAAAAGTGGACTTCATTAAAAAAAAGTGTTTCTGTGGGGTGGTTATGTCTCCCACACTGCCTGTTACTTAAATATACCAACTCTGAGATTGCACAATACTGGGAAAAGGGAAAAATGCACTCTATCTCTAGTATTCAGTGATCTCACAAAAATACTGCTCTCCCACTGAATCTTTTTGAACCGTATATTGTTCAGTGAATTTACTCATCACAGAAAACATGCAATCAGATTACTTTTTGACCATGTTATATATGTACCACACACACACACACACATACAGACATATATACATCTATCAAATTATATATATATATATATATATATATATATATATATATATATATATATATATATATATATATATATATATATATATATATATATATATATATATATATATATATAAAATACTAGAACACATAAGTAAAGCCCCCTACCAACTAAAACACTTTAGTTTTCTGACAGGAAGTTTCAGGATTCACTGATTTTGAGCTAGAATTGAAGCTTAATTTTCATAGAGTTGGGCTTCAGTGCTTTGGTTATCTAAGCCATTACTGACTTCCATTTAGCATGTATCCTGAAAAGAGTGAAACATGTCAGTATATAATATTCCTAACAATGAAATCTGGTAGATTTCATAATTTATTAGAGCAAATCATCTATTACAGGATACAAATATATCTTTTCTGTCATGATGGGGCATTTATTTTTTATTTTTTAGTCTATCTTTTGTTTTAATGTGCCAGTGGCAATATAAAGAGGGCATCTACTACAGGGAAGAGCAGGTACGCGTTTCTTGTCCCACTTAAAATCTTTATCTTTATGGGCTGTTCTTGAAATCTATCATGGAATCCCATTGTAACCCTTGTTTGTATGTATGCCCCTGCCCAACTCAATAAACCAGACAACCTAGCCAGCTCAACCATTTATTGGAACTTAAATAGCATAAATAAAATTTGCACTACCACACAATTAACGACATGTAAAACATTACCCATCATGGCAGCATAAAACTGCTCACAACCAAATATAGGAAGAACAGCAGTGTTACTATAATCCATCTATGGAAACAAGCAAGCCAATCAGGGCAGCATGCTACCTCGCTCAAAAACCTGCATCCTAAACAACCATAAAGGGGGAGTAAAGTAAAGTAAAGCCATTCCCTTCTACCATGGCCTAACAGCCTGAACCACAGGCTGTTTCCCCTTTATGCTACAAACCTTCCTCAAATTATCCTGCAGCATGTCCTTCATTGCCAAAGAGATGCGTAAATTAATCAGGGCTTCATTATCCAAAAGGAAAATCACTTTTTTGTCCCTAATCTCCTCCTGCAAATTGACAACTGCCACCCAAACTGTCAGTAACTCTAAAAATGCCATGTCCTTCTTCTAATCTACAGGCTATTCTAATGATCACTGCACTGCAAGCTATTGTCTCTGCCAAGCCACTACTTCTCTCTGTGTCTGTATATACCTGTAATTCTTCAGATGATACACAATCAATTTGCCAAAACAAAATGCCATTAGATTCTTTCAAAAACAATAACCCTAACCAAACATCAATATATTGCTTCACTTTACTATGCATCCTAATGTAGGTTTCTTTTCTCCTGCCAACAAATCTATTAAAAAAGGATTAAGCATCCTCTATGGTCTGAATGGCCTAACACACAAAATTCAGCAAGCCCAATAACTCCTTTATCTCCTTACTCTGACGCTTTCCTTTTTTGTTTTTTTTTTTTGAACAATGTCGACTTCTCTCTCAATTTAGTGACTTTGTCAACATGCAAACAAAATAAACCCAACTCCACATCCACTTCCAAACCCCCAAAATTTAGCCTTTTACTCGCCTCCTCTTTTTTATTAGATGCCAGTGGCACATATAACTCAGACCACAAATCAACAAATATATGCATAGCCAAACCTGCCTCTAGCTCCTCCTTCCCCACCTTCAAAAAAATCATCCTGAAAACTGTACGTGCTTTCACCTATTTCTGAAGCATAGTAAAAGCCACATCGTCCTTGTCCCTAACTGATTACAAATTCTTAGGAATCACCTCACTACCCCTAGCTCCTGATTGTGTACCAAAACCTAATGCAAAACACCATATAACTCTTCTGTGTCTTGACGGTTAGGGTATGCAGTTAGTAAGGCTTGCAATGCTTCAGCCTTAATGGCTGAATGTGTCCGTTGGTCTACCTGAAAGCCCACAAGATGACAACTGGTCTCGAGCCATGAAAAATGCTGCTGCTCTGAGACTGATTAAACATGTAGCATTTAACCTAACATTATCCTGCTGCATAGCAGTACCAGAAGTACCTTTCCTCAACATGAGGTTACCCTATGAGCCCCCCACCTGCATATCGAACAGGAAGGTCAAAATGGCAAGAAGGCCAAGTATAATTTTCTACACTGAAAGTCTAACAAATGGCATTCTTTTGCTCACTTTCCCCAATACGGCTTAAATTCGACTTCCCATCCTATCCACCACTGTGTCAAGCAATGTATCATCATGTCATGACTCCCACTTAATGGATTTATCCACTGCCTTAAGCTTCCTAATGTGCTGATCATGCTATATCCAGGCATTATCCCCATGCAAATGCTGAGCCTCTCTAATTGTAAGAAAATAAGTTAACGACAGTAGATCTTGCAATGCAACCTTCTCTACGATAACAGCCATCATATAAGTGAAACCAAGGACCCTTTTGTCCCACGTCTTCACCCTATACCATCCTAACCTCCTCTTCCTTAACTCTGCTAATGTTGCAACTGAATCCTTGGCTCAATGTAACTCTGCTTCTGATCACTTAAGATCTTGATCAGTATCAATCAAGTAAAAAATATACACATATTCGCTTCACTAAATCTTTTCCTGAATTAATAGCAGAATATTAATATATTAATAAAACCCAAATCTGCTCCAAACTGGTGGTCAGTAACAGCACATACATAAACGCCATAGATATAGATAGCCAACCTACTGGCAGACAGGTTCAGTGAAAATGTCACCCCCCTGCCCCCCATCAGTAAACCAGGACATCCACAGCACCTGCCCCGCTCCATTCATCACCAGGGTGCAGGTGTTTAATGCCCTCACAAAGGCAAAAAGTACACTCTCCATGGGACCCAACAACATCCCTGGCTGTATTCTACATGAACTCAGGCATGAGTTGTCAGCTCCATTAGGCACCTTATTCAACCAAAGCCTGAGCACTGGCTTCATCCCAGCTGAATGGAGGACAGCCACTGTGATCCCTCTACACAAAGGTGGAGCATCCACTGACCCAGGCAATTTGTAAAACATGTCTGGATATGCAAATCAAAAGTTAGAGCCCAATTGCCCCTTTTCTCCACTCAGAGTTGGGTGTGCCCAATATACTTTGGGTTTCTTATGCTTCCAGAAAAAAATCAGACACTGAGTTTCTAAGCTTGCTGAGGGATTCAGCCAATGGCATAACCAGTATCCCACACTCTGTAATATAACATCTGCACACAATCAAACACTGAACTACCCTAAGGAGACTTTTTGTTTTCATTTTCTAGTAAGTTCATCAATTTTACTCAAAATATTAGAATAAGAATGACTAACTGTTTCACCCAATCTAGGCCCTAGACTTCAGGCTGAAATATATGATTCCCTCCCTTTTATTTAGGCAAGTATATTTTTCCTTAAGCGTTTATGGCGAGTAATGTCATATGTAAATTTAGTTTATGACTTGAAAATGCACCAAAATTTTCTAGCACTGTGTGTATGGAACCTAAGTCCTTACTGGGGCTTGTAAAGCAAATCAAAAGGTAATCTCCATGCAATGGCAACTTAATGTTTACTTTTCCATTCATATCAACTCAAAATAAACTTTTGTAATGGCTTGCACCAATGGCTGTATGTATAATGTGACAGTGGGCAACCTTGATGGGTCCTCCTTGAAATGTAGAGTAAAGGGGCCAATTCTGAACTCAATTTAACCTTAACTGTAGAGCTGAAATAGAGCCACTCCAACAACCTAATAAATCCCCCATGTGGGAAGTTCATCTACCTGAGCAGGAAAAACAAATGGTCCTACTTAGTCCCAATGAAAACTTTCCCTGCATTATAACTCAGCAGTAGAAGCTGCTTGTGTCACCTTTCATCCACAGTTATTACTCCCAACATCTTGATCAAATTGTCAGCTGGACCTCTTCTTTTGGTAAGCCCAGTATGATCCCCATGTATTAACTCTGGCAGTGTATTACAGGGCCTTTTAAATAAAATGAAGATACTTCATTTATAGTCATGGTTCAGTATTGCAATGGGGCAATTAGGTCACTTCTTCAAGTGGATAGATCCTCTCCTTTCTTCAGTATATCATTGAACAATTTAACTAGAATCAGCAACACCAAGCCCTTTGCTAGGGCATCTAGCTCCATGGGGAGTCTGCCTGGCACTGGCGTCTTATCTCCCTTACCTCCCTGTAAAGCTGCACCTCGTTATTAGCTATCCAACACACTAACTTATTCTGTGCCTCCTCAGTCTGAACAGTCTACCCACCTCTACTTAAATAATCCTGAAGTTGGTGAAGCCTACCTTTCTCTTCCCCATCTTACCTATACAGTTTTGCATAAATATCCCAAAAGACATTTAATATCTCTAAGGGATCATATGTTAGGGGTTCATTGGACCCCTTTATTATTTCTACTGCCATCCTTTCAACCTGTCTAACCCTAAGTCTGATGGTCAAATATTTCTTACTAATTTGGGGGAAAAATCACAGTCTGTAAATTTCAAAAATGTTTAGTTTGATCAACAACCCAATTATGCATTCTTTTAATCTCCGATAGCCTCCTTTAGCTACTTAATTTTCCCACATTTTCTTCTGTTCCATTTATAGGAGAACATTTGCATAGCTGCAAACCTTTATTTTGTTGATAACAGTCACTGATTTGCACTGATACTTGGATATTGGTGCACCCTACCTTAAAATCTTTCTATCTACTCTGTACCTGACCTTGCACCTTTGTAGTCCCTTCCCACATCTCCTTTCCCAAAAAATATGCAGTGTTATTTTCATATTGGGTCTCCTTACAAAACCAGAGGTTCCACTTCCAATCTATCTCCCTTTCCCATTCTTTCCCACTCTTGTTCTGATATGACTGCTAAGTGATCAGAGTCCTCCCTCAGCATGTAAATTAAATCCTTAAATAAATTAAAGTGCTCTCTCAAAATTAAGAATTTTTCTAACCTAGCAGCCATCTCATACTGTGGGATATAATGGGTATAAAGCCTTTGATCTCATTGCACATGCTTATAAATATTTTCCATTCATTCTAGTTACATACAATTAGTGAACATTTTATCCTTTCATGAAAATACTGTGCCTTAGACCTTAACTTGGCTTCCCCTGTCAAAAAAAACCTGATTTCACCCCGCAAAAGCTCAACCCCCTTCTTGTAGCAATGCCACCAACTCAAAATCATGTGTCCTTATGCCCGGTAGGACACACATGTTCATAATAGTATAAAAACATACACGTGTCTTTCCTTTGATAAGCTGATGTCCACTCTCCTTATCTGCATCCCAGGGGTAGATCCACTTGGTTAATGTTGTAAACCTATTCTCCTAACCCTGGGGTGGGAGCAACATAAGCTGGAATGCATGTTATCAAGAGTATTGTGCTCCACACCAAGGATGTGTGTATTTCTTATAACAAAATCAAGTCTGGGCATGAATTTCTTAATTATACACAGAAGTTTTTTTTTTTCTTAATAATATCCTAACACATTTACATTCTATGTAATTATTCTTATTTAAAATAAGAAAGAAAAAAGAAACAGTGATACAGAAGACCAGATCTTTCCTTGGCTATGTACCTTTGAAAGTTTTACCTCAGGCACATGCAAGCCCATGCTAAGTTTGCAATTTTCCCCAGATAATTTGACCACTGTTGCCTGTTTTCATTGCCTTCCTAACTTGTGTTGGTTGACTGCAAATATATACATTGCAAGCACACCAAATAAATGAAACTGAGTATCATTAAATTCAAAATATCTGAAGCAATCTCTGTACAATATAATGCTCTTTCAAAGGAGAAGGCTTAATGCCTTTATTAGAGAAGACCAAGTCTATGTAAACCATACAAACCACTGGAGAAACATGCCAGCTTCAAAGGTTTTAATATCTCCTTGTCTACTTAGGGTGTCCTCACTCTTATTAAACTAAAGTATGCTCCTCTTCCTCTCTACAAACCTAACCGTCTTATACAAATCCTTTACTTGAGGTGATAACATGTAGGAGACGGTAACAGTCCACTCAGCTATTCAAATTCAGAAATTGCAACCACCACAAACACAAAAAGCTTTGAGAATAGTCCATTACAAGTACCTGTCATTTTTCCAGAGAATCTTCTCTACATTCGCTAAGCATTGGGTAAGGGTTCACTCCTGACAGGGCAAATTCCAAAGTTTCCTTTCAGCAACGTTGTTATCATTCTTGAACCTTATCTCCTGTCTTTGAGGGGGGGACTAACCTTAGTCTTCATTTTGTTTCCTCAGGGGCAGTAAATGAGGTAGAACCTGTAGCAAATGATATGGACAAATGAGCTGGAGACAACAATCATGGTTTTAAGTTTAACTGCCTACAGCACTTGATCTCAATAGCTAAAGTTCTTCTTTTTCTCTTCGTCTGAACTGTAAAATCATGATCACACAGTATCCTGCTGTCATTTATCCACATCATCTTTCTTAGGCCATCTCAGAGATGATACATTCTCTCCTTAAGGCTAAATGACTAACCTCTGACTAAAACAATAAAAGGATATTTCAGTCTTTGCTATTTGGACACAAAATTCCTTGTTGGCCTTACAATTTTGATTTCATCCTTTGGGACATCTGCCCAATCCACCAGGTTATGTACTAGGAAGCTTTGGCAATCAGTATCTCACATGTCCCCTCGGAATCTCAGGATCCTTAAAATCTTCACCAGGCAAACCCTCTGTATCAATCTGTCTTTCCTCTATTAACTCCATCCTGGTCTCCACAGCAGCCACTTTTTATATAAAGTCTGACAGCATGGTGTCTACTTCCATTAGCTGGTTGCAGTTGGCTGACAACATGTCCTCCGTATCTATTATTTTATGGTAAGCCACTCCATACATTTGTTAACCTTAGTATTAATCTTTTGCAGCTCTTTCATTATTTACTTATTTATTATTTATTTATCTTCAGTTGACTAGGTTAGTCCTCCTAGGCTAGTGGCCTCTTTTCAGGGTAGTATTTATACTACTAGGAGAAATTCAGACAGGGCATTGGGGAACTTAACCTAATCTCTGCCAATGCTCCCATTTCTATAATGGAGATGGATGGGAGGAGCTTCAGAATGAGAGAGTAATGGAGAGTGGAGCTGCTGCTCCATTTGAAAATGGTTAATGCATTTTGCAGTTTTCATTAACAAGAAGGAGATCGATGGTGGTATCAGCAATAGCAAATCTTCATATGGATGTATAAATAGTCATCATTTAGCTGAGTTAAACCAAGAAGGAGTGGATTGTGTTTCAGAACAGGCCCTATCATAGAAGTGGCAGATAGAGGATTACATGACACTGAGCTGATTTCTTTGGTGAATAAAGATGAGCCAGGCGAGAAATCAGAGATTTGAAGGGGAGATGTCACCAGTCATTTATTTGTTGAAGGCAATACGATGGGGGAAGTGGAATCTTTTCCTGAAAGGTGACTGAAGGAAGAAGGCAGAGGGACGACACAAAAATATTATGTTGCAGCAGTGTGCGGTGAAAAAAAGTCAAAACCAGGTTCTGTTCTATTTTTAAAACAAAGAGATCTACTATAACGGTAAAAACAAAAAGAGATTGTGTTGTGGACAGATACTAGATTTTGGACAATGCAGCTGTGCCTTTGGAATTTAACATGAATGATGTAAGATAATTCATTCATTTAGGTAAAGAACAGCTTTGTAAGTTAACTTTTGAATCAGAACTATTGATCAAACATTCATTAGAGGTGTATGAAAAGAAAAAAAATATATATGTATGGGTCTACTTCCAAAACATCTAAACCCCATAACATCTAATTTCATAACATTGAGACCAAAACATCTGAAACCCAAGAAAATAATATCATCTCTACATATAATGACACCAAACTACTAAACACACTTTTTACTATGTTTCTGCAGGGGTGCAAGCCACCATGCACCTCCCCATGTGGGGGGGGCTACACCTCCTACACCCCCTGTAACGGTAAATGAAATATAATAACTCCAAGATCGCATTACAGTAGGAGAAAGTTAATTTCCTAACCCCACTGTATCAAGCCCCGCTGCAGAAACAAAGTAAAAAGTATATTTGGTAGTTTGGTGTCGTTATATGTGGAAGGGATGTTATTTTCATGTGATTTCTAGTGTTAGATGTTATGAAGTTTGATGTTGTGGGTTTTAGATGTTCTGGTCTCAATGTCATGAAATTAGATGTTATGGGGTTTAGATGCTGTGAATGGGACCCATATATATTATATATATATATATATATATATATATATATATATATATATATATATATATATATGGGTTCACTTTATATTATCGAAATCCTGAAATATCGAATTTCCAAATTTCGAGACTATAAAGTCGAAAGCCCATAATAGCGAAACCCTCATAAGTGCAAAATTCAAAATCTCGAATTAGCGGTTCTGGTGTTGTGCTGTGTTCATGGATTCAGGTAAGTGTTTATGTTTTAAGGGTTTTGAGTAGGGGCTTTAGTATGTGTCAGTGCGTTTTGTTACTGTGATGTGTGTGCGAGGGGAATGTAGGTTGTGTGGTGGTGTTTTCGTGTGTTTGTCTATGTAGTGTGACCTTGCAGTTAGTATATTTAAGTAGGGGGTGTGTGGAGAGTGGAGCTCCCCACATGAAGGGTGCATGGGGGCTTGCCCCCGTGCTTGTATGTAGGATAGGTTCGGGTGTTTGTGTGTGGGGAGGAAGATGTGTGTATTTGTTTGTGTGTGATGTGTGCATAGTATAGAAGTCATGATTTTGAATTTCGCGTTTCTGGGGTTTCGATCTTTTGGAATTTCGACTTTATGAGCTTGAGATTCTGAAATTCAATATTTCAGGATTTCCAACTTATAAAGTGAACCCATATATATATAATACATATATATACATATACACGTTCCTTTCCTTTGACAAGGGAATCAATAAAATAAAGTCTATCCGCAATTTAGTAGAGATGAAATTAGGGGTCTGCGTGTCCTCCCTGTGGTCGTGTAGGTTTCCTCCGGGTGCTCTGGTTTCCTCACACATCCCAAAGACATGCTGTAGGTGGATTGGACACTCTAAATTGGCTCTAGGCGTGAGTGTGTGTATGTGTGTGCCTTCCGTAGAAGGTTGGGTGCCGGGCTGGCAAGTCAACACTGTAAAACTCCACTGCCAGTCATGAGAGGACAGATGATCTGCTGTGGCGACCCCTAACCAGGAAAAAGCCGAAAGAAGAAGAAGTAGAGATGAAATTCAACTGTGTGATATTCAGTCATGCTTAAAAAGTTGTATGTAAGAGAGTGGGATGTATAATTAAAACTAAAGATGAGGGAAATGCATTGAACTGTGGTTGGAAAGCAGAGGTTACTTTGAAAATAGTGAATGGATTAATTTGTCACCTCTCTGGTTTTGCATTTAAAGCAGGCAAAAGAGGGACCTTTTTTTCTGGAAATAATGAACATTCATTTAATGACTGTAATAAAAATTTATAATACTTGTAAGTAGTGTGGTGTAAAAGGCCATTTGGTGAGTATATGTGAGGACATTTTATAGAATGTATAATAGCAGTGTTATTTATGGTCTGAATGTAAAAAAGATCATGTTGCAGAAAAAATTATGAAGATATAGTGGAAGAGGTTACTTTAATTGAGAAAAATGCTGAGTCACGAAAAGATGTGAATGAAGGAAATGTGAATGTAATAGTAAATGAAGTTCTTAGTAGGGAAATCCTGATAACTCCCAACATAATTTGGGGAAAGAATCTGAGAGTAATGGCTGAATCAAACGAAGCAGAGGGCAAGTTACGTATTTATTTGAAGAGTCAGTTTTGGAGGCTTAGGACTTATCAGATGCATCTGTGGAAGGGGAAAAAGTAACGATGTAATTAAAAAAGAAGAGATACTATGGGTGAAAGATTAAATGCACAGAAACGAAAAAAAAGATCTGCCACTTGAAGTTAAAACAAGGAAAAAATAATGTGATTTTTTTTCTTTGACTGTTAATTGTTTAATAAATAGGGCTAAGAGTACCTATCCTTGAACTGTGTAAGGGGACATTTTTGGTTTACAAGATATTAGATTTGTAACAGAAGCAAATAGACTGCAGTAGGGAGATTGTGGAGACATGAAATAGTTTAAAATCTGGGAAAAGAAAAATTTTTTTTTTTTTTTGATTAGTGAGACTATTTAATATATAAATAGAGATACCACAATGAGTGAAATTATTTGATATTAGATAGAGGATGAAATTCTTTAGGTTAGTACGCCTTTACACTTATAAAGATATAGTGGACAACAGAGACTGTGTGTCAGGTATAAGAATTAACTGAACTAACTTGATGCTGTGCAGACATGTTAGTTATTATCCTTTGAGCATCACACGCACATTCTACTTGGCAGTTTATGGAATCGTATCCATTTCTATTCTTAATTTGTTCTACTGTAGGCTGGATGGAGTGGTTATTACTAGATATATGCATTCTGTGGTACCTAAGTACATCAGAGAGGTAGTCATTGTTGTAAAAGGCACATGGAGTTAGCTGCCTCCAGTGGTGTGGTATTAAACCGTACATGATATTCCACAGGTAAACATATTATAACAAGGAATATACTGAGAATTCCAGAGATGGATGCCAGTGAATTGCCCAACATATCCCCAGATGGTCTCTGAAAAGTTCCTTGAACTAGGAAAAGAAAGTTTTTCATGCACTGGTCTCCACGGGTATACGAAGGCCATACATTCCTATTGATTCTGTTTATGGGCAATACCTGCCAGCCAAGAGATGTGCCCCTGAAGTTATCAGTAATCTCTTGATGGTAAACTTGTGGTATGACAACAATTGTTGGTATAGTTTAATTGGTACAGGATAGCACTATGTGTACATTAGTGGGAACTGTCAGTGGCAGCACAAAGGACTACAGTACACTGCTGTGACTCAGCAATGACATTTTTGGTGTACTTTGCCCTTTCATGCTCAGGCATGCAAAGATATGTATTTTCCTCTGTAGATGACTATGCATTATGACTATTTCACATCACATGCATTTTGATATCATTTAGATGTCATTTTACCTCTCCAATTTATTTATAGATTCATAGGTAGTTATTACTTAAGCAGTTCAGGAGACCATGTAGGATCCTAGTCCATTTTCTTAATTGCCCCAGAGCACTGTCTGTTTATGTGACTTGCTCAGAGTCACACAACAGGCAGATGGGCATTCAGGAAATCAAACACAGGATTCTGGGATACAGATTATTAGCAACTCATATCCTTAATCCTTTGTGCTAACTGTCAGACAAAATGGTTGGGGACTTAAATTTTGTAATTGAAATGTTAATTCTTCCAACTTATGTTCAGCAGAACTTGCCTATGCTGGCACTGGAAGTACATAACTCCATACAGGTAGTGAACAAAGTTCAGGCTTGAACCCCAAATCCTGGAACTGTGAGGCAGAGATCTTAGCCACTAAGCCACCATGCTAACAAAATGGGCCAAATGGGCATATCATTATTCATTCATTTGTGCTGGACTTGTCAGTACAGAAACTCTTTTTTATGGCTCTTGAATTTCTTGAAGGGTGAAATTTATTTTAGGATGGCTGGCAGTGCTTCTCATGACTTTGGTACAATGACGTGTGTCTACAAAGCTAGAAAGCACAAAGTGATCTAGAAATACTAATATAGTGCCAGCTGAGTTGCTGCAGGGGAGCTAAGTGTTCCTTCTCAACAAAGCATTGTCACATACAACATGGGATGCTCCTTTTTGTTAGCTATCTATGACAGAAAATTCCCAGTCCCCCTTGTAAAGCTTCCATTTGTATAGTAAGCACCCAGAGAAAATTAGATGTCACACAGATGGTGTGCACATAAAAAGAACTGCTTTCAAGACATAGAACAGTCCATTTGCCTCCTCAGAGCATGTCACATTTTGGATGGGGTATAAGGCCCCTAGTGACACCTACCTACAAGTCATCACTGATTCTACCGTCATTCTTCTTCATTGCAAGAATGTTTCATTGTGGAGAGTTTCATCACTATGTAATGTATTGTGTGAGCCAGCTGTATGTTTGTTTTTTTTGGGGGGGGTTCTCCATTTCTTCACTTTTGTACAACCATGGAGTTGGTATATATAATTTTTGGGGATGTGGGTGGGCATGCCACCCTGAAAAAAATATTTTTTACATTTGTATATGTTACTCAACTCACCATTTTCGTAATCATATTTTCAGTAAATGTTGAGCCGTAAAATGTGTTGTCATACTTTTGTAGGTAACGCTCTAGCAGATCTATGAGAAGGGTGCCATAGTGGTGAAATGCGAGCTATATCAACAAATGCCCAATCCTACCAACTTAGATACTGGCGGAGGACAGTTCTGCATGACCTTATTCTTTTACCCTGTGATTTTACCAGTCTTTTGCTTGCAGTGTACTACAACAAGTGAGCCTCTTCAAGGCCAAATGGAAAATGTTCTGGTTTGGCCTTCAGCCTATTTTCCCCTAAGTGAGATGAATACCATCTCTACTTTTAGTTAATGGATGTCCAGTCCTAAAACCAGATGAAGATATGATCCAAAACTGTTACTACATAATGCATGTATGACCATAATTGATTGCTTATCAGCCACTTAGATATAGCAGGGGACCATTTCAGCAGCAATTATTCTATTCAGCACAGAATATGTATTTACTCTTTAGCCTTCAATGTTAGGAGCTCCTGCCATTATCCCATTGTTAGATCTGATGTCTTGATTCACCTGATTCCGGCCTCTAATTTTGCTCATCTGTTCATGGCATAGGGTAGACATAGCTCTGGGGTGCAGAAAGTTGCTGTTGTTTGTTACAGAACTCCTCTGTTACCACTACAGACTGTATTTTATGAAGTTCTATTGCAATACTGTACACTTCACTTCTGAAATTCTCTTTGGAAAGTGTTTCTCCTTCTTGTCAGCTTTGTTACAGTGTCATGGCTGATCAGTTTAGCACATCCTGACATAAAAAGAAATGTACACATGCACACATCAGCTCCTGCTAAACGGATATTTGATAGCCATTGTAGGTGAACAGACATGTTTCTTCTTTTTATATATGGCTTGCAGCTATTTCCTTGGATAATCCAAAACTGAGTCACCATTGCTTAAGCATAGTATTTCAAGATGGCATTTGCTTGTACTTAGCTGTTTACTTCACAAACGAACAAGAATATAATACAAGGCAGAAATTTGTGAGTGGTCAAAAGTCATACCACCTCAAAGAAAAAGTGAGACAGACATGACATTGCTTATTAGTGGTTACTATTTCTCTGAGGTGCAATGACCTTTGACTGTGAATTACGAAGTAAGAAAGAGAGCAGAGGGCTGCCATCCTGCAAAAATGCTTTTTATTGGTGTCACAGTTGCTTACAAACTGACAAGCTTTAGTGCCTGCACTACAAAATTCTGTGTGCTTCAGCTGGCATTTACAAGTTCTTCTGTTATAGTTACAATGATATGTGCATAGATGCAATGAGCATTATGTATTGGATCTGTTTAGATCTGCTTTAGAAATGACACCTATAATCATCTTCAGGTAGTAGGAAACAGTTATGCTTTTTCTCGCATATCAGTGTTTAAGAATATTTACATAATATGTATATTTTTTCATATGTTGGGACGGGGCACTTTGTAGTTAAATGGCCCTCTTTTTCCTGGACTGTTGTAGGGTCACTGGCTTGTTTGGCAGTTTGGTACAAAGGGTTAACAATGTAAGCTGTTAACAAGCTTCATGCCGTAGTCCAGGGTTTGATTTTGTCATTCTCTGATTCACTAAAACGTGTCTTTAATTAATTCACTTAACGGGGCAGTGCACCTTGGTCACCCCTAAAAGCAACAAGCAAAGTGCATCTTTACAGAGATAGTATACAAGCATCTTAATGTATATTATTATTATTTATTAATCTTTCTTATTCATCTTCTGTTCTTAGTCAGTTAATGTCTTTATCTCCAATCCCCTATCCACAAATGTTATACAGTTCTGTTCCATACCTTGCTCAGAACTATACATTTACTGAACAATAGGGAGGAAAAACATTCCTCTAATATTCACCTTAAGTTCCACAATTGTTTTCCACCATACTACTTTAATAAATTGTTGCTTTCAGTTATATTTTCATTATGTCATATACCAGGCTGACATCTTTTCCAGCAGCAGGCACTACTTTCATTGCTATGGCCTTTAAATGTTTAACCCTCATGCTCCTCTATCATTTCATCTTCACGTTACTCCATTATTTAACCCTGAATAAAACATTCCAAGAGCACAACGACACATAAAACTTACATA